>NC_091824.1:77285134-77585134 GCF_038994185.2 Dermacentor albipictus
CCAAAATCCGAATGAGGAGTTAGTGGTACCAAAGTATTCACGTTAGAATATCCGATTATCCATTTAAGCGGTTACGTAAACCGGATGTGAAGTATATTCGTTTTTATAAAACCGGATAACCGGTTTTCAAGATTAGATTTACACTTCCTTCCGGTTAAACCGGACGCCGTGTATGACGGATACTTTGAAAGCGCAGCAGCAGCGCCTATATTTTGCATAACAAACCATTTAAGCCCCTCATAAACTCCATACGTACAACGTCTGCTCATAGGAATTTCTAAAAAGAGAGATATATCCTAATAGAAGAGCGCACAACGCTCATCGGCTTCGTTGATCTTTGAACTTTTCGGCAGCTGGGTAAGTGCTACTGGATGCTCCGGCTTATATATAACGAAATTCTGGACGACAGAGCAATGTCAGTGAACGCACCTCTATATTGTGTAACAAAATAATAAGTGCAGGCATAAAACTAGCAGATATGACAGCGGCTTGCAGGCATCTCTAACGCACACATATATATTTGCGGAACAGCACTTCATATTCAACAGCTTCACTGACTGTCTAGTACTTTTTTTTTAATTTGGAGCCCATGCTGACGGCTCAGTATACCTTTGCCAGCAAAGAGCAACGACGTGCTTAGTCCTGGTAGAATAACAATTAAGTTGCCAGTGGTTGCTTGAGAGAGATTGTGTAAACGTGCCGACTACATAAACGCGTGCCGTTATGTCATCAACAAAGAGCCCGCTGTCGTTACAAGGCACAACGCGGTTCGCTTAGAGGCAGCAAAAGCAGATGAAGAGAGAGGGTTAAAATCGTGCAAAATGCGGCGGGGGACACGCACATTGTCTGGATGATAAATTAACACACCCGCAAGAAACCTCAGATGCCTGAGTGGGTGCATTCGGGTGAACATCGAAACAGTGATAATTAAGGAGTGCATTGTTCTTGCGTCTCTGCGCAAACTTTTTCAGTATGCTAATTTAGGCCAGTTGGGATATGTCAAAGTTAAGTGGAGTAACAACGCATAGGACGAGACAAACGGAATGCACGGACGAAGCGCTCACCGTATCATTAGCTGACGTCATGCTCCCTGCGTCACCGAAAGTTACGCTCGCACAAGTCCAAATGTTCCGTGCAGGTGGAAGATTACAAGAATCGGCGGACGTTCGGAAAGCAATTAGCCCAAGTGGCAATTAAGCTTGGTGAAGAGAGTAAACTGCCGAGGCACCGTTTCAGGCAAGAACAAATGCTAATGGAGATCAATATTGTTATTAGTTATGTACAATAAGAAACAGAATGAAACAGAGAGAGAGAGAGACGGGTAGAGCATGCATCTTTATTTCCGACGCTCTGTCTAACGCGCCTCATGGTTCCAGCACAGCCTTCCCATAATTATGAAGTGTGAAGCGAGGCGAAACGCTCTTGTGGGCAGTCCCCGTGTTCATACATGTCCCTTAAAACGTTTCTATCATTTATCCGCTATCGCTTCAACCTCAATATAACCTGGATATATAGGAACTCCGAAGTGTAAAGTCATCTGGTGCATGAGCACAAATTTCAGGCAATGTTAACAGAGGGCACTCGACTGCTGATGAGAATGTAAAAAGTGAGCACATTGAGAACGTCGGGAGAGAAGTGGCTGCAGCAACAATGTGGCGCACAGGGACCTGCTGCGGTGGCGTGCTCGGCGGTTGAATTGGGAGCGCTATGGAGGTGTAATGTCGCTTGTCATATTGCCCCCTTGTATGTTCAGCTCGATTTTATTTCTAATGCTATTTAACATTGTAGCGAAATCATTGCTTTGTTCCGTGTTTGCCTCTCTAACGTCCACGTTTGCTTCTTTTAACGTTAACGTATCTGCAAAGCAGAAATACTGCAAAGGGAACGAAAAGGATATTTGGACTCAAAACTGGACCCCCCCCCCTCCCACCCCCTATGGAAATGCCAGTTTGTTTTCTCTAATCAATGTACAAAAATAAGTCTGTCAAATATGCAGCACCAGTGGCCTATGGTTACATACGTGGCATGTAGAAGGAAGCAGCGTACTGCAGCAAAAGGTTGAGCCATTTAGCCTCTCTTACATTGAGTGCCGCAATCTCATCTTAATTTTAAGGTGTGCGGACTTTCGTGTCAATTTCCTTACTCCATAAATGAACAGCTCAGAGGTGGACATTGGCCATATTGTGCTGGAGCGCCTGCGCGGTCACTGAGATTTTGGTGCTCAGTGAAACACCGTCGTGGGAAGCGAAGCGGTCGGAAAGAACGTGCTCTTCGCGTAGGTAGCCGACGCCCCGATCAGCGCTCCCAGCACGAAGAGCCCCGCCGTCGTTCCCCCGACTACACCAGGAGAGTAGCGCGTCGCGTAGGCGGAGTAGGCCATCGGAATTTCGGTTATGACGTGGAACGCAGACGTTGTAGTGTCCCAATCATGGGGCGTGTGGTCCGTAACCACAGGGTCGGTGACGATCTCCCAAGGTGTGGTGGGGGCGCTGGCAGAAGTCGCGCTCGAAGACGCCGCTGTAGTCACTTCCTCGGCCGGAGTTTTTACTTCCTCGGTCGGAGTAGTTATCAGGCTCGTTGGCGTGGGAACAGGCGTCGCGGTTGTCAATGAAGGCACAGGTTGCGGTTTCGGCGTTAGGGGCAGTCCGAAGCCCCAAGACGACGCTGTAAGGTTCACCTGAAACAGCGACATGCCGTCGAGACTAATCAGCATGACACGCTGATGTGGCACCTCATTTTACTCGTTGCCTTTCTTTTTAATCGTTATCGTAAAATTGTTTGGTGCCGCTCACACTGTACAGCTCTGCAGATGCGTTGAGCTTTCGGTTGCACTTGAAAAACGAATTTTCTTTGCGTAAAACCAAGAACGACTTCGAAACTGGACCGAACGCACACCATAAAACGCGATCTGACAAATGTTTGAATTGTTAGTTTGCGTTCTGCGTGGTATGTGTTTCACATCATTTTGAAGTTCCTGGTTTTAAGCAAAAAAGCGCGTTTATACCAAGGAATGCACAAACCAGTACCAAATGACTCTGATACAACAAGTGGCCCAAATTGCACCTGTACTTGCATTCTCAATGTTAGAACTAGCAGGGGGAGACCAAGAGAAATAAGTGAGCTCCAATAAAGAATGGAACCCTAAACTATGCAAAAGCTGTAATTATGAACTAGTACTTTCTTTATTAGTACGACATGAACATAACAGCCTCTCTGATCACACCATTCGTTGCGATATTTACGTAAATTTAATCTCACCATAATTGCTTGCACCTCCTCCACCTCATCACTGGCCAGCTGTCGCGATACCAAGGACTAACGTGCATCCATCAGAACTCGCTCAGCCTGCTTGTCAATATCCAGTGGATGTTCCTGACGAGTGCACTTCTGAAGCGGGCTTGTTCTGAGGAATTGGTGGCGTGTTTTGCTACTGCTACTCATTTACAAACAACACAAGCGGGCTGCATAGCGACACACAATAAGCATAATTTCTGAGTACTGACTACTGATGCGTGAACATTCCCTGGCTCGGCTGTTCGCTTTTTGCTTACTTGCTCTCCCTAGCTTGTGCGTGTCCACCCACTGTTTTTCCGGTGCCAAAGAAACGAAACCCGTGTACTGAACGGTGTGGAGATGAATTGCCAGGAAGCCGCATGGCCCCTTCAAAGCGATCGTATCAATTGAGCCGGAACGCCATCACACCCGGTTTAGGCGCAGCTTTCTGCCATTTTTGAGAAGACTTTGACGCGGCGACGGCGACGTCACTAGTTTCCTTTTAACGTAACCAATAATTTATTATTATTATTTTTATATTATTTTTATATTATTATTATTATTATTATTATTATTATTATTATTATTATTATTATTATTATTATTATTATTATTATGTACCAATCAGTTATTCTTGTATTTATACTGAGCAGCCAGAAAGCAGGCTTCTCTGCGTACAAACGCAATGCGGGAAAGTAAGCCTTCAAATTGGCTTGGTGAGAACGGCTTTCTCTCTGATCATTTTCTTTTTTTCAATTGCTTCTTATCGCTTATGAAGCTACCTATCCTTTATATTTACACTATTACAACGAATAAACATCTTAACTTCGCAAATTACACCTTTTTGTGCAGATACAAGGCATTACACTTTTTTCGCGCGATAGACAGACTTCGCTTGGTCTCGTTAATGCGTCCCTGCAGATACTTAGTCACTTCCTTCTACGATCACACGTCGCCGGGCACTATTTGCTCATCGTGAGATACTTCCCATTAGGGGTAGAGAACTTACACTACACAGCGTAAACCCTTCGCGTAACCTGTTAGGTGCCTCTGCATCAGAGAAGATGACTTTCTGATTTATATTGGAACGGGGAGGCTGATTGTAAAGGTTCCAAACACGAAGCCCCAACGACATTTTTGTGAAGCGCTTGGGACATTTAGTTTTAGTCTCCATATCCTCCTTTCAAATACCAAAGCGTTGTTTAACTCCACCCGCCCCACTCGAGTATGCAACTATGCAGCCCGTCATGAGCCAAGTATTCTCTAAGCGTTGAGGTACCTGACACAAGCTTGATATCACTGGTCTACCTGGTTTGAAAACCAACTGCCAGGCTTGATTTCACGGCTCAGCCGTCAGATCTTCAAGTACTTATACCTTAACTGTCCGCCTGGTCATGGATTTGAACTTCATTGCACTCTAAAGGCGAAAGGAGTTCTGGCAGCACATTTCGTGGCGACAACCGTTTTTTTCCATGTGGGAGTTAGGCTTAACATGACAGACTCTTAGAAACACTGCGCGCCGCTCCAGTACTGTGTGGGCTCTTGTTGCTTCTTAGCTTTCTCTTTGTGACGCTTTACGACTCCCTTCATGCAAGGTAGTAAACCAGTATACCTCCGTTTAACCTTCCCACAATGTTATGCATTCTTTCTGTCCATTAGGCGTTACATGGAACACATGTAGCACGAAAAATGCACTTTAGCGTCAACATTTATTTAGATCATCTTTCTTTTCGTGGCTATCAGTGGCCAAATTCGCCAAGCTGTCCATTCAGGAAATGTGTTTGTGATTGGCAGGACGCACTCGCTAAGCATGTTCGCTACGACATCTGGTCAGTGTCACTTTATTTTACGAACTAAGTAGTAGTAGTAGTAGTAGTAGTAGTAGTAGTAGTAGTAGTAGTAGTAGTAGTAGTAGTAGTAGTAGTAGTAGTAGTAGTAGTAGTAGTAGTAGTAGTAGTAGTAGTAGTAGTAGTAGTAGTAGTAGTAGTATAAGACTTTTATTCAGCCCAAAATTACAGGCCGAGCATATCGACCGCCAGGGTGGCCAGTCGACGCTGTTCTTCTTCACCTTTAGCGCCAAACGTATGAAATGCTTTGTGATCTAGATGCGCAGTTAGGTTCGATGGTATTCAGTATCACGTTGCCGCTTCTGAATTTAGAGAGCTAGTTTTTGTAGGACATTTAATATGAACAGTTGATGTGTCATAATTTCTTTGTAACCAGGAATCTTCAGATAGGCTCTGAAACATGCGGGCACCCGAGGAAATTACCCGCACTTCCCGAAAAGTAAGGAAGTTGTACGGGGCAACAAGGAAATGTTGTCTTTAGGCTTGGTGCTCAAGCAGAAAGCGCAGGGACAGCAGTCCTTAGGCGCTCGAGTTCGATAAAACCAGTTTAATGGGAAATTAGGGTCACGTTGCTACAGCCGTGTTTCTTTTTTGTTCTTTCTCTGGCCTGCTGGGAAATGTTCCGGACCCGGACATTCGCCGCGCATTCGAATAATCCAATACAACGCATTAAGTACGCCAACCGCCTCTATAATCAGAACGAGAAATACAAAGACTATTACGAATACGCAAATGAAATTTAATGTCTCGTGGCTACGTAGGGGCTACGAGGGAGCCGTAGGGGAGAACTCCAGAATAATTTTGTCGACCAGAGTTCTTTGACGTGCGCCCAACGCTAGGTGCATCAGCTTTCTTGCACTGCGTTCCTATCCAAAAGCAGCCCCTGCTGGTGAATACACGATCTTTATATATTGCTGAGCAGCAAAATACAATCAGGCGTAATGTAAATATAATGTAGAACGTAAAAGAAAGGTAAATAATCTAAATATATACGCATATATAAAAATTTAATGTAAATGTATATTATCCAAGAGCTTCATTACGTGCAATTTTTATTTGCACATAGTAACTTTTACAGTTACCATGTCAGTTTACATGAATGTCGTGGCGAATAAAGTGCACTTTAAATTAAGCCGAACATGCTGGCGATAAGCAATCAATGCCGCTGAGCACAAGTCGGCATTCTTACTGACTAGTACTCAGACTCCTAGTCGCTGCACACTGATTTCGCAAGCCTGAGAGTTAGTGAATGAATGGACAGGGGTGTGAACGGGAGTGAGTGCGGCTGACATTGAGCGAATGTGAGTAAAGACAAAACAGGTCTGCACGAGTGCCTGTTAACGCGAGTAAAAGAACGAGAAGGTCAGTGATGGTGATTTTGAGCAAACGTGAGTGACTGTCAGCGAATGTGAATGGACGTGCGTGTGAGTGAGGGACCTGTGAGGGACATTAGACGCGAGTGTGAGCCTGAGTGGGTGCCGGTGCAGTTTGAATGAAAGTGACTATGAACACGAGCGAGTGTTTGTGAGTGAGAGAAGGCGCGATCATAGGCACGTGAGTGTGTAGCAACTGTTGGTGAGTATTGGTGAGTGAGTAGGGCTCCCTATGTGCTTATTCTGACGACCTAAGGTTGTCATTCTTGTGAGCACGGGCCAGAGGCGACAATAAAATACGGCATGGAGGACGAGTGGTAAGATGGGTTCTTCGTTCTCTACGATGCAAAAAAGAATACATATATATATATAAAGAGAGGGCATGTTGTACAGCTTACCCCTTTGTACGTAATTCCAAGCCTGCCTTCGCTGACCGATTTGTTCAAGTTGTCTTCCATTTCCTCGATGCTGACTTGTGTGTCCTCAATCCCTACCTTCGCGTTAGCAGGGAATCGGTCCAGCAACACGAAGGTGACAATCAGTGTGCCATCTTCCGAGAAATACTGTCATTGGAGCAAAGAGAACAAACATTAGGAAAATGTGACCACGCAAAGAAACATGTTGGAGAAGAGGCAAGACATAGCAACAAGCGCTGACATCCCCGCTGTTGCATCCGCTTTGATTCAACGGAAGGTTTACATAATTTTACATGTATTTGAAAAAAAAAAGAAAGATGCCACTGGCATGCCAGGTCATCGAATGTAACAGTTTGTTCTCGAAGATCCTAGCATCGCGTGCAGATCGCAGAGGAGCACCACTACCACAAATAGCTAGAAATAGCTTTACGAATGAAGGTTATGCGCAAATATGCACGGAGTCTGTGCAGCTAAAAAGAATTCCTTAGTTCCCTCTTCTTTTTCAGTGGCGAAATGAAGTGCATGCATGCTACATGTGCGGATTATTAAGAGATAAAATACAGCACAGCATTAAATTTCCATAGCTTGGAAGAGACATATTTACCTTAAGTAAATGCTATGGCAAATGAAGAGCCCAATTATAGACCCTTTATTAGTTCTTAAAAAAAAAAAAACCTTCTTTAAGGTGCAACTCTTGTGCGATAGGGGAAAGCCTGTAGAGGAAATTTGCTTCTCAAGTTGGGATTACACGTGCGCTAGAAGAAGTTGACCTTCATAATTCCTTCACTTCCGTTGCCTGAAAGGTTGAGCCCCCATCATTCCGGCTAATTGGCTTGGCTTGCATTTTTTATCGCTTGTTTTAAGCGTTAGAGCAAGTAGGGGATGGAGGGAAATGTAGGCGGACGTAATAAAGCAAATGGTCGGCAAAAACTTCTTTTTCAATTTTTTTTTGTTGAGCACCTGAAAAACTGTCCAAATTCGTATCTCCTGAAAATAACGTAAAATTTATAAACAACATCTTGAGTACAACGGGGACTAATAGGTCCCCTTTCTGCGGAAGAAGCCTCCAAGCGGCAGCAGTGATGGTAACATATATATAGTAGTTAGTGCGCTGGTTCTTAGTTTTACGTGCTTGTGTTTCAAAAATTTCAGACTTCGTTTGCAGAAAATTTGTTTTCGATGTCACGCTGACGTCAGCAGGTACGCTTAATTTTGTATTTCTAGTCAAGCGAATAAAAATATATTGACAGACTGTTCGTATTATTTGCCTGTGCAGCGTACAGAATAGCCCGCTACAAATGTTTGCGGTGGACAGTGTGAAACGAAACTGCTTTCCAATGTTCTTCTGACACAATAAAACGTTTTTCTTCAGATCGCTCATTTTTTGAAATCCTGACTCTCTAGGCGGGCGCAGCCTTGCAATGGGATGGTGGGAGCGGCTCAGCCTGGGCCCCGTCTCGATAAAATTAATTTGATTCTGATTACATCTCCAAAGTGATAGAAGGACAAGTTGTTCACTAGGTACTAAATAGTGACGGGAGATTATATATGGAAGCCAACAGTGAGACTCGAAAGCTGAGAAAAGTACACGCAGTGTATTCGCAATTGGTCAACTGCAGCTGCCAGACTACCAATCCGGCCCACGCAGAGCTATAGCTAGCTTTTACAAGTACACGGCTCAATGTGCGCTGCACACACCCCTCCACGCTATCGCGTATTCTCTAGTGCATGCTGCAGGCGCCTGAACTATGTCATGGTTGCCAATTTTCGCTTACTGCAGGTTCAAGTAAACCAGAACCAACCTCTAAGAAACAGCGTGTCAGTAGTCGCCACTGCATCAACTGTACACTGCAGTTCTGTTAAATCTCCTCTAATACATAAAAAATATATTAAAAAATACATTGTCCTACACCTTCAGAACACGCGCATTCTTGTGCGTGTAACGTTCTTGCAGTAACTATAATGCTAGTTAGCCTTCTCTTCGGCCTCTTCCGTGGGATCACTCCAGGCACCATTTCCCACATTTATTGAGCTAGTCTAAACGGCTCGCGTTTAGACCTTCAAAAAACAGTCTGAACTGTTTGAAACAGGGCGCTTCCAAATATATCGCACATTAAAGAATAGTGGGTTATACCAGTTATTATGCACGACGTGGCAGTATCGAATCCCGGCAACGGCGACCGCATTTCAATGGGAGCAAAATGCGAAAACACCCGATTACTTAGATTTAGGTGCACGTTAAAGACCCCGGGTCATCCAAATTTCCCGAGTCTCCCACTGCGGCGTACCTCATGATCAGGTCGTCGTTTTGGAACTTAAACTCTATAATTTTTTTTTCTGAAGCACCGGTATTTCTCAAGCGAATGGGGATTACGTGGCGACAACCCTTTTTCCCAATGCTTGCGTGCATCACTGTATAATAAAGTTGGCAACAATGCAGCCGAAACGAAGTAATGCATGTACAAAGTACGCGCAATGCGAAAAGATAGAGAAATCAGTGTTTTAATTCAGAGTTTTCTAGAAGGCCCAGGCGCTATGCACACGTACAGAGCAGAGTATAGAAGAACACTACATCCTACAAGCTTATGCATGGTGTTTGGTGTTTTTATGCATGGTGATGCCCTCTGCTCGTTTCTTTCAGAACGTCACACTTAATCTCAGTTCAGCGCTTTTTAATTATTGATTGTTTTGTGTTTTGTTTGAATGCAGTGAAACATCGAAATGTTCCAAATGGATACAAACACTTAAATTATACGTGCTAAAACACGCCTTTTCTATTAGGCACGCGCTATTTTTCTAGGAAGTATTTACATCTGACACGCTTTATAATATTACTATTATTTGTTTCGTTTACCTTACAATTATCCGCACTTTATTCCCCACTTAGTGTTCTTTTTCTTTTACCTCCCTCTGTAGTGCCTTTCCCTCTAACCTGGATGACCCTTTCTCCATATTACGCTCGTACTGATCTTTATTTTCGTGTAGCTATTAGCTCTTTCTCAATACGACGCTAAAGCACCCCAGTGTCCTGCCATGGTCATAGCTCGGCTCCAATAACGGTGAACTTAGGTGTCCATAACGCTTACTAATTCTACCTCTGCTCCCTGAGACACGGAATGCCTTTGAAGTTGACGAGTGTCGATTTTTTATTCCCAAGTCAGGGTTGTCAGGCCGCAAAGAAAAGAGCAAAAATGTTTCAACTTCAAAGTCAGCATGCTACAGGCGTATGCTTACCCCTTTGATGTGCGTGATGCGCAGGGAGTGGTCCGAAAGAAAGGAAGCCTGGTCGAGCGCTTCACGCCAAGCAGACAGAAACTTAGGGTCGTTGAGTGTAGAGGAAGATGACAGCGTTGTATAGTCAGAAGGTGAAACTGAAGGGAGAGACATAAAGGTGAGAGGCTCGCCACACCGGATCTTTGAAAACAGCAGGCAATAAAAGAGTAATCTAATTCTATGAAGATGCAACTTCGTCCTTTCGGTATTTCTTAGAGAAATGTACGTAATTCATTCTCAGCTTGGGTTCAATTTTGATACCTGCGATTAACAAGTAAGTAACGCAATATTACGACAGTGAGCATGTATGTACCCGTGGCAATTCGTGTCCTGTTAGATTGATTTGAATAGCTCATTCTTATCAGTTATTTAGTGACAGGTTATCAGAAATGCTCATCTGAGAAGTTCGTATCTGTGTTCGTACGCTAAACAATGGCACAATGCAACGGCCCTTATTCTCGAAGCAGTATTATAAGGTGAAAGTTGTGCGCTGGTGTTTTCCATACATTGTTACGGCGGATGCTTTTAGATCTACATTTTTTACACTGACAGAGATGTGTATTTTTTGAATTACATTGTGTATTGTACCGAGTGAAAATTATGAAGGTCTACCTTATCGGAATCTGTGCACCTGTCACTGATCACCATGATTACAGAACGCGAACGCGTTTAATTACATAAAAGTACAATTGGCAGTAAAATTTTCCTCTTTCGGAATTCTAAGTACGTATGGCAGCCTCTTGTATTTATTTACTGAAAACGGTGTTATTGGTCCTGTCCGGGGGACAGAATGAATAAGAAATTAAGATAAACATAGGATCAGTGATTTTTAGCAGCAATTGGAACAAGCAATTTTAAGTAACTGTCTGAATTAATATACAGATAGTAAGCTGTAAACATTGCAGCCTTGTTCCTCTTGAGCTTCATATTAGCAATACCGGGGAGGCTGCAGTTCTGCATGATGCGTAGTAATTTCGCCACCGGTGCGTTTGGCCTTGCTCTGCGTTTTGTGCTAGCCAGTGCCGTAAGAACATTTCTCGTGTTTAGAAGGTAGCGACGACAAACCTGACTTTAGAACGTATTGTGAATTGTATGGCACTAACTCTGAGAGTGCCATATATAACGGTGTGATTTTGGCGTCTCACTCCCCATCTTTCCTTCGGGATTGTGGCAGTATTTTCATTTTTTTTTACTCAGCTGAGTGTGTGCTTTGCTTCCTCAAAGACCGCCTTTCTAGTGGATATGGGACAAAGAGGACAAGTTAAAAAAAAGAAGATGTGCCTGGCGGATATGAGCAGGCAGTTAGATTTGGAGAAGTAACGAGATTTCTCGTTCACGCTGTGGCTTCAACGTTTCTGTTTCTGGAAGTCTCTTTGATATGTAGATCTTATCGCAAATAAAAACAATAAAGAAAAAGGAAACTGCAAACTGCAACTAGCCATTGTCGGCAAAAACGAACTGGCCATCGCTTTCTCTTCGGCATGCGGGAAACATTTATTGCAGTGGTAATGACCACAGCGCGAAAATACCCTTGAAAATGAACATAGAAATATTGTGATGCCAAAGGAGGAACTACATTTTGTCAAATTTGTACTCAGGCTTTCAAAAAAGGTAATAAAGTTTAGGTTTATATTGAAGAGAAAATGCTGTGACGAGCTGAGTCACGTACGAGAAGCTTTCCCTTGGCATCGTGCGTACACGGAGTCCCGCGTTTGACATCCAAGTCAGGTGCGATTCTTTCTTTGCGCCGACAATAAAACTGCCGCTACGAACTTCGTGGATGACACTCACGTTCCACCTCGAGGAAGGCGTCCACCGAATCGTTGCCTTTGTAACAAGACGAGATGTCGAAGCCACGCAAATTGATCAGTTCCGGCGGATTCTTGAACGAGTCGTACAAGTTGTAGCTGAAGCGAGTGCCTTCCTCGAGAGACAAGGGGTTTTCGCCGCCGCTCGAGACCTTTGAAGCAAGGAAAACGGTTGTCACCACGAGAGCTCCAGGAGATGCGCGAAAGCGACATTTTCGCTCATCAAAGCTGTGACCCACAAACTTTAACCTACGCGGAATGGCTCCGCACAAAGCAAATAGTCAGAAGGGGAAGCAGAGGTGTTCGTAGTGCCAGTGGAATGCTGACTTGGGCGAGAAGTTGACTAGGTGAACTAAAAAAGAGGAGCCCGGTTAGTGTTGTGTGACCTACAAACTAAATTGTTTTTGCATATAAATGTGCTGAAGATGACACTTTCTTAGAGTTACATCTAAAAAATAAAAATGAAGCTGTCAGCGTTTCGTTCATATTCCCAGTGTACGTTTATTCAATAACTATTGCCACAAACTATTATGGATGTAATACTGCAGACACCTACAGTTAACACTAACCCACTACCTCCGGGGCAACTATAGTGCAGAAACAAGCCTTGTCATTAGGCCAGAAGGAGCCCCCATATAACTTGTAGCCTTAGTTAAGTTTATTGCTTCAATATTCTTTCACAACTTGGAGAAACTGCAAAGAGAAAGAAGGTTAGGCGTTTATGCATTGTTTTCGATCACAATTCCAGACAGAAATCAAAATCGCGGTGCTTTTTGGAGCTTTTAAATATGATTTTGTTTACGCCATTGCTCAGGAATGCTCGTAGAAGAAAGAAATTAATACATTCAACGAAGCACTGACGACCAAGGGACCTTTCAGTACAGTTTGCCAGCAATTGCATTGTTCTCTTCGTTGCCATGTCTTCATACTAGCAGAATGAAAATTCCGACAATTTCTTCTTATGCTTTCATTGTGTTCGTGTTCCCTTGGAGCTATGTATATATATAGCTTCGAGTTTTGCACAAATCGATGTAGCGTTTCGAAAAGGAGCTCGTGTGCTGCACAACTCTTAAGAGGTAATTGTGTCTTCGGCCGCTTGGTCCTTTGCCTTTTTGTAGGCTTCAAGGGTCATTCTTCCGTCGCATGCAGGGTAGACCTTATACTCCAGCAAACCACGGCAACGAACAACAACCTCCCAATGTCATTCCAAGGACGGCTTGATATCACGAAGGCACCCCGGGCTTCCCTACACTAGCAAGAAATGTCCTGGCAGCCATGTCTCAGGCATTTTTCTTCAGCCCTCAGTCATAACAAATGCCATTATTGTAAGTGCTACTTCTTTTACTATACCAAGAAGGCAACGTTTAGAACACTGATATTATTAAACCTTTACTTTCCGGTGCGCTCCCAGATCTCCGTAAGACGTTCTACTTATACGGAATAGTCGAAAGCTCTGTGGAAGCGACGTGGGTCTGATTTATGGGCGCAATAAAATGGCGTTGAACTGGCTCCGCATGATGTCGCTGACCTACGTCACTATACCACCGTGTATGTTGCTCGTTGGAATGTGCCGTCCCTTGTGAAAGCTATCCAAATTGCATGGTTAAACGTCTTGCTCGTATGACTTGCAAATAATCGACAAAGAAGGCAAAAGTTAAACATTATGTGCGTGTCTGCTTGGTTACTAAAGGCTATAATGTTAGTACACTTGTGACCCCGTCGCTTTCCCTGCAGTCATCCTATGTAGGCAAACGAAGTATGCCCTTTGATCTAATATATTCAAATGCAGCATCCATCTCGTACGCGATGTGAAGGAGAATTTCGGGCTACGTTTTGGCATTGCAATAGCAAAATGTAAAACAAAAATGGCTGCAATCCAGACAGAAATAGAGAGGGAGAGAAACGAAGGAGGAAAGGTAGGCATATCATTGTAGTAAACGTACTCACCCTAATCACTGTTAAGTCGAGGCTCACCATATATGTGTCGCCAGATGCACGCTTTCCCTCTTGCCCTTTCTGCAAAGAACGGGACAAGGTGATCATTTTAGGTCATAACCGAAGGGCACATAGCGTTTATTTTTTTAGTGGTGTTGTGTGCCAAGAACACTGGCCGCACACTACGCAAAGGCAACGGCACAACATGCAGTAGCATCAAGTTGCTCGACGCTTAAATGTTCACCTCATGCAGCAGAAAGCTGCCTGCATAAAAACGAAGTCGTCTGTCCCATGTGCATCTCAATGCCGCAATAAGACGAATTTTAGGGCTGTAGCGGTTTTTAAAAATTGAAGATTCCAGAGGTGCGATTGATGAACGCTTTCACCGACACCAACTCTGTACAACTCACTTGAAGAGCGAACTGGCACGTACTGATAAATTTTACATAGCCGGTGGCATATGGAGGTTACAATGATCCTTGCGTAGTGCCCAACCTAGGACACAGGTTCAAACACAAAGTAAAATATTAGTTCGTCTAAAAATAATTAGACAAAAGTATTCGGAATACTGCGGCTATCGGGGAGAAGTCATCAAAAAATTACAAGCGGGAATAATCCAACTTTCCTAACATTCAGGTACACGATAGTTTTTTTTCCCATGTTTCGTTATCGAGCGTACCATTCTCACAGTGCCTACGCAGCACAATCTAGCAGGGAACTATTTTCCACTCCTCCTGATAACAACGCCTTTTATCAGCGTTCTTTCTAGGTCAGGCCTCTAGTCTCGCAGCGAGTGAACGAGGCACCACACGGGACAAGTAAAATATTCCGCGTTGTTCTTTGTATGATACCACACTTTTTAAAAAATGCAATGCTATATAAAGCTAGAGGTCGGTAACGAATAGCCGGACAGCATTGCGTGTGGATAAGGATAGGAATGAAATTGCACTGTTTGCATGGCCATCTCTGTGCTATCGCAAAACGGGTCTTCCAACCTGAACGTTACGACACTTTGCGGCCATCTTTACTTTATTTGCGCAAATTCGATTGGAGGGCGCGCAGGTTGGTTCGCGTCACTGAAGACGAAACCGCGATCGGCAGCTTCCTTTGAGCAGGCGTGACAGGGTTCGTGGCCTCGGCCAACCACGTCAAGAAATAAATTTTCTGCTGGGCATTGGTTAATGCGGAGAAATTGAGGCAGAGAGCGGTTCGGCTACTGCATTTTTCTGTGTTCTACTGAAAGAAAATAAACAATGAACATAAATAAATAACTAAATGAATAAATAAATGAATAAAAGGGGACAATGACTATTAGCATAACAATAACGATGCTCCTACAGCTTTATCCCTTTCAGTGCGCCCTCATTAGATAAGATAGCGGACAGAATGGCAGTCCATATATTGAGGTGTTGGCTAGTTTGACGTTACGTCAGACACAAGTAAATGTATTCCTTGAGGTGGTCGACCGAGAATGCGGCTCTCTGTTGTTTTCAACGGGCACATAGGCAATGAAAAATATTTTAGGCGATGCCCGGCTTACACGAATACTGCCAAGTGCCGTCGAACGCAGCAGCAATTGATAGTTTCAATGGCTCTTCGACTGAACGTATTTTTGAACGGATTGTATTGGCCCCATTGCACGGCTGGTACGTTTTGAACTCAGTTCAGACAGGCTCTTCAGATCACGTGATCACTTTTCCAGTGCATGTTTAGAGGAAAGGAAATCTGTCTTTACTTGCATTACTTTATTTTGGTGATAAATGTTGTCCCCAAAGTCTTTTAATTAATAAATACCTAATGAATTATTTGGTTGCCCTCGAGATCCAGAGGGCGTTACAAGTATGTAGAAATTAATTCAGTACAGGCGTATACTTAGAAGTTAACTTGAGTACGTTTTTATAAAAGAACACCGCACTGGAGGCCACCATTTCGACAGTTGACTCAAGCGCGATCACCGGCCTCAGCTGAAGTCGACCGCCATTATGTTGTAGACGCCAGTTGGATCTGCCATGTAACGACTCTCAACCGAGGCTGATGCCTCCTATCGTTGGGGTTAACGGCCGTTGAAAGCACTCGTGTAACATAAGCAATGTAGACTTACGTCAAGAACCATTTCAGGTGAGAGGGAACCCCTAAAGTACAACAAAGATGTGCAAGTACAGCATTTAGCTGATGCCACATTCTTGACAGAGATGACACAAAGTTGCCGAAGCTTACACGGTGACTGTTATCAACTTTTGAGAACGCTCCTCGCCAGCTACCATGCCGCTGGCCCGCTCTACAAAGGTCAACTGCGCTTATGGCGATTCAAGAAGAGATTTAAGACCTTACATCGCACTTTTTACGACTTTGGTCAACGTGCTCACACAGTATGCTCGTATTACTCGTCGCAAGAGACATTTATACCATCGTATATCAGTTCCAACCTGGGTTTGGCTTATAATACACGCCGCTATAGAAAGGATTTTGCAGCCTTTGCCATGTCTTGGGATTGCTTAAATTGGTTTATTTGATGATAAGGAAAATGTTGGCCACGTTTGTCACCGGCTGTTCGACAACAATTGACTGTCTACTGAATATCTAGAAATGACATGAAATACGACGTGCACTTAGCGTCAGCATGCTCAAATAAATTAGCAAAGTAGTGGGCACTACAAGACGTTTGATAGCGATGTGCACCGAAATATGCAGGCAGCAAGCCAAGCAAATGAAGAAAAAGAAATAGAACTTAAAAAGTAAGTATAAATCACAAATTGGAAGATGAATACACAAATGGTAAGCTCGTGCATATATGCGTGCATAGATGAACCATAAGATGGACAAATAATTGGATATAAGTATAAATCAACAGAATAAATGAAAAACGTATCAACAGGCGGAAACACTGTCACTTTCCGCTAATGAACTTATTTGATCTTTTAAAGCTTGAGTTCGCACTCGTCAATTGCCCCGCAGTCAAAACACTTTATTTGCCATAAATGGATGACCATCGCGAGTTCATCTCTTGTTTGTCGGTGCGAAAGTGTTTGGCCAATGTGAGCGAACAGGGCTGTTCATGTGACGGGTTCTGGCATGGACAATCCTATCCTGCACGAGCATGGCATTGTTTCGAGGCGTTTGTGCATCTGAGACGACGGTGAAGCAGTGCCTTGTATTACAGAAAAATACAGAAGAATTTATTGCGTACAGTATTTCACAAGAATCCAATACGTCGTCAATCCCGCACCCTGGGACGCTCGCCGGCATCAACATGCGAACCCCGCACCCGCACTCAACATCGCATTCTGTTATTGTGGTTACGTATCCTATGGCGTGTTGACAAACTGCTGAGGGCCTGCCTTTATATTGATAAAGTATAGCATTAAAATTATGCACGAATACTATCTAGGGACAGTACAACATAGGGTGGGCGACAGACTACTGCTACGTGTTCGGTACTTCAGTTCAGGCCCCTCTGTGTGGCTCCCAGTGGTCTCGCGGACCCTCCATTCACACATCCTGACGTCACTTCATGGTGCGACTGTGGATGCGAAAGAAACCTATGTTCGACATTGCGAATGGTTCTGGTGAGGGAACATGCGGCGAGATGTCGACGCCTACGTTGCCGCTTGTAAAACATGCCAGTTAAACAAATTGCCAACAACTGTTTCAAGGCCACCGATGCAAAACTTTCAGCCACCAATGGTCCACTTTGAAGTTGTGGGCATGGACTAAGTGGGTCCTTTTCCAGAAACTAGATCTGGCAAAAAGTACGTGTTAGTTGTCAGGGGCCATTTTGCTCAATGGGTCGAGGCCGAAGCAGTTCGTGACGCTTTATGCACGCCATGCCGTGGAATTCTTGCACCGTCATCTCGCGTCTCGACATGATAGAGCCAAGCGTTTGATGTCTCAAGAGTTCGAAGCTGCTGTTAGCTCCTCAGAGATACTGCACGTAACCACATCCGTGAATCACCTACAATTTAAGAGTGTGTGTAGCGGGCCAATCGCACCCTGAGCGACAACATTACCTTGCACATGAACTCATCCCACATCAACTGGGATCGTTTTTTTTTTTGTTTGTTTGACGCACTATTTGTTGTCAACACGGCCAAGCGCGATACCACGCAAGCGACGTGGTTCTCTTATGTACTTGGGTGCACACCTTCAATTTCCATTGTACTTTGTACAATGCAGGCGACCTTGTCCAATTTCGACGTACTGTTCGCCTGCCAGGGAGTTTTACAATGTTACTACCACGATTTCGGGGTATACTTCCCATGTCGTCTCTCGTATGGGCCCCGTCACGTATCGTCCCTGAGCAGGTGTCACACATGAAGCAGTACGTACACTGAACTATTTCAGTGCACAAGCAGCCTGGCGTACCACTGCACTACACTTAGGCCCGTCGAAACTCACCCGCGCTTCGTGGCTTAAACGGCGTGCGATCGGGTGACCGTTCTCGAGCACCATGGAAAAGAGGAACTGGTGCCCTTTGTGTTTCATGCTGGCTATTTATTAGGGGTTTCTGCTCGTTTCTTCTATTGCTTCGTAGTCAATTCCTAGTCAAGTAGAGCAACTTACGGGCACCACGAAACACCACTCCCACAGCGTGGAGATGCCGTCCGAGTCGGGAGGCCAGTCCGTGCGCAGTACTTCCCACATATGACACGGGATTCCTCGCTTCACCGTCTGAAACAAGATCAATGGGTTTTTAGGGGCAAGCAATCATAACATCCTTGTCCTGGCAGAACAAAGCTCCTAAAACAACAGTTAACTGGCGGATATAAATACTTTAAGCGCTTCTTTTTTTCCCCTCGAATTAATCACTGCAGACAGATGGAACAGCAAGACGTAGAGAAGAAATATAGTATATGGCGGCTGATCTGAAGGTTTGAACCACCGTAAAGGTTCCAGCTAGTCGCTTTATGGCGTCGCAGCACCAGAAGGCAACATAGAGAACCGAAAACAGCAAACACAAGCTCTAACTCCAAACTGTCTAATCTTGTGTGTGTGAAAGGAACTAGAACGGTGTACCGTACCCGCACATGACCAACAAGGAATAAATGCATAGCAAAAGCCGCATCAAGCTGACAGCAAGAAAATTAAGAACAGTATAAAAGCCAAATCGCAGCGAACTATTTCTATGAGCTCACGCGTTTCAAGTACTTTCTCTCAATCTTACTTGTACACTGTAGTCCTTTAATAACTGTAGGTTGTTTTACCGGGGAAGTATGCTCGTTAGGGATAAGTCTTCAGCGCGTCCTGACCACGCATCATGATCTATGCATGATATATCTCTATAGACGTCGAGATAGAACATGCTCTATCACGGCGCCGAACTCTGACGCTCGCGTTACCCCATTGACCAATTATACATGGTGATCAATGCGCACCGAAATTTATGGCACGTATTACATTTCCAGCCACTCATGCCCGCAACCCAGCGCTCGCTGTGAGGTTGCTTCCACTGTTTTTTATTCTATTTTTGCCATTTAGACGGTTATTTTGCTGGTTTCCCGTCATTTATGCTTCACAGTATCTCAATCAGCTATAATAGCAGCAGCGCAACACGTACAAGTACAAGAAACGTGGCGGGTATCTCGAGCATAGCAGTACGTAGCGTTCTTCAGGTGTTAGTTCTCTGGTTGTCTTAGAAGTAAAAAAAATCATGCAGGACCTCCTCTGGTACTTGTCTAAGTATGCATAAGCATTGTGCCACTTGCCCATCTCCGCGCAGCCCGGTATCATCATCAATGTTATGGAACTTGATCCGACCAGTATAAACCCTTATAAACCCTCATTGGTCGTTCGCTTATCATGCTCGATAGCGAACCTGATGACGCTGGTTTAATTGAGATAGATTTTATTCTGTTACTCGAACCCATGGTCATATTGGTGTTCATTAAGGTGAATTAGCGTTCATTTAGCGAAGCCTTTGTTAAACCACCACTACAATTGCTGAAGGGGATATGTAATGCTTTATTGTTGGTTCGGATGCTTGTTTTGAGCTTGTTCTTTATTGAAACGTACGCTTTACTCTGTGCTGCATGGGTGATTTCAATGATTGTATGTACTCTTCACTTCACTTTGCTGAGCGCTTGTAGCCTCTGCATTACGTGGGGATGAGCAACTGATTAAGGGCGTATGTGTCCTTCATTGTCTTACGTGCCGAACAAATTTATAGTTGGCTAGGAATAGAAGCGCTTATGCATTTAAAACTCTGACGCTGCATTGGAGCGCATACTTCCTGGTACACTTTGCGCCAATATGGACAATAACGCTCCCTCGGTCTTTTTGGTTCTCATGTTGATGCAAATGATGTTTTATTTTTTATTTCAGCACTGGGTCAAAGAAATACACTGTTTCCTCTCCCATTCACGTATCTCGTACATGTGAACTTCTATTTACCCATTAAACGGCCTAATAATTTTGATGCTTCGGATAATTTTTAAAAATTTCTTTTAATAGATAGCATAATTCCATTCCTTGAGTTGGAAAATTCAAAGAAGCAGACATTATTTGCACGAGGAATCGAAACACATAATCAACTAATTGACTAAAGTTCACTGCGCAACTTTCTCACTAATTAATTTACTCCACATATTGCAAGTTACAAATTGTAGTGAGTTAGTTAGCGAGGCATATCTACCAGAAAAAAATTTTGAAGATGGCACGGGTTTCGATATATGGGGCATCAAAGTCGCAGTAAAAATTCACTGTCGTCTGAGTCACTTTTAAAACAATTGGATTAATTGATTAATTGAGGTGTTCGTTTTAGCGAATTTCGGTTAATTAGGCGAATATGTGTTTCGATTTTTGTGCAAGTAATGTCTACATCTTCAAATAATCCACCTCAAGGAACCGAATTGTGCTATCTGCCATAAATAATTTTTTTTTAATTCTCTAAAACTTAAAAATTATCACCTGGCATATCGCACAGACAGATCGAAGAATGTACAGTGTTTGACCTAACTGCGACCCACCCACCCACCCACCCAAGGTAATGTGATGCACTGGAGATAAACATTTCCGGCACATTGTCGCAGTCGTGTTGAGCTACCAGAAAGAGTTTTTGCAGTGTGCTTAGTTTGCTAATTAGTGTTAAAGGACACGAAAGAGAAAAATTATAGACCCTAACAAGCAATTCGCCGAACCTATGCACACCAGCCGCTCAACAGCAACAATTCATAGATATCGGAGTAGCACAGCCTCTACCAAATGCTTCTTGTACAAGGTATAGACAAACCGACAGCGATGTGTGCTCTAGTGAGGGTGCTGATGAAGACAGAGAACACCTGCTATTACGCTGCAAAAATTATGATACTCATCGTGACAGCCTTTTTGCGAAGATAGGTGCTCTGGATAGGAGGCCATTAAGGACAGATAAAATCCCGGATGCACGGCCATCAGAACCCTCGCAGCCTAGGGCAGCAAGTGCATTACATTAGGATATAGAATCTTGAAGAGTCGGGAATATCTAAAAGGTTTCAATTTTATTACTGTAACCATAATCGTGGAGCTACATTTCGTGTTTCGCGTATTCGCCCACATTACGGTGTCCCTGTGGTTCTTGGGTGTGTGTTTGTGCGCGCCGTGCTTACGTCAACCTGAACACCCGAGCCCTTGAAGACTGATCAGAAACAATTGTTTTCGTTGTGTTAAGTTTGCCCATTGTGTTTCCACGTCCCCGGCATGCTGGAACCTCGCGAGTGCACGTGCTCTCGCTTACCCGTGCTGCATAATGTGACAAACATTACATAGGCTCGCATTTATTTACAGTGCTTCTTACTTATTTTAAGCGTACCGGGACCTTTCTTAGCCAGTTCCCAATCATCTCACCGCAATCATCTGAAAGGACTAGCTGGCGTTGACACAGAAGAAGTGTACAAAGAACTTCCCCTGACATCTTACGGTATCCACTTCCTTTCTTAATAAAGAACAATCAGTGATAAACTATACTATTGGTTTATGTTATTAGGTCTTAATTCATCACGGAGAACAGCGCGATTGACAGACATGCCGAGCCACCTCGCTCGACAAGGCCTGTCTTTCTAGAAGTGACTGTTCTAGCGCGTTGTGTGGGTTCGAACGTACTGTCCCTTTCCTGAGTGGATTTCGCATCTGGACGCTTGTCTTTGTTTGCCCGTTTTTTGAACTTTCCTTGGGCTGTGTAGCAGGCGTGCGCTTGTTTTTCCTGTCTGCGTAATGCAATGCAATTACTGTTCGTATGACAATACTGATAGGTCCATGCAAATAAGAAGAAAGAAAGTGCGGCTGCGGACTAATGGCTACAGCATCGAACTGCTACGCTAGGGGCTGATGTTCGAGTCTCGATGCTAGACGAGCTTAACCTTTTTTTTAAGTGTATGCAAATCTACTCGGCGAGATCCACACTAGCGACCAACCGACCGACTCGGGAGAAACAATAGAATGATAAAAGCTTCGCCTAAAATAAATACGAAAAAAAACGACTACACAATGCCTTCAAGTGCCTGCGACGCACCACTCTTAGGCGCGACACTGTGAAAGAAAGCGTGATGTAGAGAACCTCTAATTCCAATATGACAAGTAAATGAGCGACTAACCTGTTTCTTGTATGTCAACTTTATGTCATTGTCGTCACCGCTGAAAAACGTTGCCGGTGTCATGTGCTTGATGTAGCTTGGATCGGCGATCATTTGCACATCGTATTCCAAGTCAAGTATGCTTTTAACATGGCAACGTGTGTTGTCCTTCTGAATTTTCTGGTAGATTGCGTCTGAAAATTAGAGGAAGAGGTTATAGTGAGCAGCTATTCAAAATAACATGCTGCCACATAGAGATAAACTCGATGCCTTAAAGGACAGAAAGGAGTAAAATAAATAAACAAAGGGTGTCTTTTTCATTGTACTGCGACACGAAATATAACAATATTGCCTAATACTTTCTAACACAGTGAAAACGCTCTATCAGATAATTTTATAATTTTCCAGGCAGTCTTCCAAGTTCCATCTCAAGATATCTTTATGAAGCTTAAAATATTTATACGCCCCACAGCGAGAGTTAAAATGAAGCGGGGGCCGATTTATGAATGGTGGCATGCAGCTGCTTTTATGCCGTAACTTGTGAATCTGTTTGCCTGTGCCAATGTCGTCGAACTGTCTGGCGACGGCTGTGGCATATGAACCTTCTATTGCTGCGCTTCGAACTAGACAACCTAGCACTCATATTTTGCTGGTATTTCCATTCGAACATCAGCGTCGAGGTGAGAAGTTAGCATTTTACCGAGACGTGAGAGCTATGTTTGGAAGCTGCTACGTGGTCTCTCTTTACAAGTTCTGAAAACACGCAGAATGGCACCCTGACCAGCACCAGCCACTCTGGCTTATATATCCATTATGGATAAGTTTTGACATAGTATGGGCTCGCCTAAGGAATATTCCTACTTCTGCGCATCCATTAGGCAACTAAATAATATGGATAAGCCGGGAGCGAAAGGGGGCGAAATTCGCAATACCATCACCACATAGACACGTATTTTGCATGGAGACGGGTCAGTTTATTGAAATATCATAATACATGGCCGCAAGGCACAGTGTACACATGTTTTTGCCGGACTGGAATGTACGCTCTACAGTGTCTTCGGTAACGCATATCTAACGAAACTTCAGTTCTTATCGAATGCATTAGGACTTTATACCAGCAACGTGTCATTTCGCCGTACTGATAAAATGAACTTGTATATAAGTTTTTGACGAGGTTCTTTTCAGTAAGGCGGGGAGAGAATTTTTTAAAAATAACCGCCTTGAAGGTGTAGAGTGTCTTCAACGATGATGACGTGAGAACTTGTCGCAGAATGAATTTTCTTATTGCTGATACTAAATTTCCTTTTTGTTTTACGTAGCGGACAAAACTCAACGAAACTGCCTTTTTCTCACTTCTATGAAAAACGGAGGGTTGTTCACAAAAGAATAAATAATTCTACCGCCGATTCAAAACCATCCTTGATGTACACACACAGCCTCACTCACTACGATAAAACGCCTCCTGCAAAGCCGTACAGCATTCATGGGGCAAAAACTTCTTTTTCACTGTAATATCAGCGTAAACGAAGCGATTTAACTTGGGGAACATGCAGAGAATGAGAGAAGTAACAATGTTCTCATATTTGTAACTCGGTGTAGCATTGCAGATGCATGCCCCCGTAAATAAATGGCACGCCATACTTATGCTGCCTTTCCATGCTACCCACCTTCGTTTCCAGATACGATAAGGGCTCTCCTACGCCGGACAAAGGTGCCATTTATGGGCGTGTAATCTATTCGGTACAACTTGCGGTCTAGATCGACCCAAACCTGTAAAGAAGATATTTAGAGAGAGATGATAAAAAAAAAGATGTTGCAGGAGGAACTGTCAGAAAAGGAACCCAAAACGTGAGATTGCGTTCCTATGATCAAACAACGAAGTATGCAGCAGAGAACTCATGAATGAAATTGTTACGTACGTCACTATAGAGTGTGGCATTGTTTCGGGATGAGGTCATCTCCACGCGGTAGTTGAAAATCTTCAAATCACGAATTGGAGGCAGAGAGACGGCCTTCTTGTATCCGCCGCAGAAGACACCATCTGGAAGCTACGCAGTACCGGAAAATGTTAGGCAAATGGTAATATATATATATATATATATATATATATATATATATATATATATATATATATATATATATATATATTACGCTGTACTACATAATGCCACAGAATTAAGGCAGAACCAATAATGGTGGGAGAAGCGTCAGTATACAGCAAGGTTTCCTCCTACGTGTTCGTCATTAATCTGTTTTATTCGTGTTTCTCGAATTATACCTAGAATTGCTGCACCAAGCAGTGAACCCGCAGAGCGCCAAGGCGGTGCTGTTTTTTTTAAAGCGAATAGTTTGGCTCACGCCTGTCTTCGTGGCCGGCGGTGGTTGGACCTTCTTCGCAGCACGAAAAATTGGAGGACGCATAAGCTTCGCCTTTGAGAGTGGAACGCGATAGATTTCAAAGGTCCCCGACTGCTTGTCACGCTTCCCGGCAACTGCAGCTTTCTTGCGCTTGCGCGGAGCCGATCGCGATGGTGGCGTTGCAAGGAACCGAGCGGGCAGCACCGCTCGGAAAAAGAGTTTGTGTTTGAGTTTTCGCGTAACAAAATTAAGTTTTTTTGGTAAATTCAAATTAAAGTTCCACGCTATCGTGTCGGTAGGTTGTCTTTAGGTCGTACTTTCCGTTTTTTCTGGCGTATTGAACTTTCAGGAACTCAATTAGTTCAGTGACGTATCTGCGCGACGCGGAGGGCCTGCGCGGTTGTGGTTTGGACTGATTTTTCGCCAAGCGACGTCCGACGCCGACATCAAATTTTTTACGACGAGGGGTTTTGATTTCTTTTTTCTTTTTCTTCCAGGTAAGAAGACGAGCGTGTGCGCACGCGCACTTGCTGTCTCCGATAAGCAGGGAGGCTCCGTTAACCGCGACAGGGGAGGTGTCCATGCATAGCAGAAGCGACATGCGCTTCCAGTTAACTTTGCACACATGCGCCACTCGTGCTGAGCTCGTCGCTTCGCGCCGTTATCAGGCACTGACCGGCCGGCCAGTCGATGCTGGCGCGGTATGCTGCGGATGTAAATTCTAGAGCTCTACGCAGATGTGTAAGTTGGCTTTCCCGCAGTGCGCTTTCGGCGCTCACGCACGAATCAGTGAGCCGTAGAAACCTTCGCTTTAATAAAGGCTACGCAACTTAACGAAATGTGTCTTCATTCAACTTCAACGTTCAGAAAGTACAATCCTAAACAAGCAATCAAATCGCATATACATAGCAACGGGTCGCTCAGCATTTCTTAGGTTCGTTGTGTGGTCGTTGGCTTTGTACTTTGACTTTGATACCGCTTGCATTGGGGGAAAGCTTCGCGTTCAACCATCTTTCTTAAGAAACGGGCTTTAATTTTTTGTTTCTCATCTCACACAGTGCACCACTGAGGTGCGACACCTGCAGCACCGGTGGCAGCGCTCCGAATCTACGTCAGCGAAAGGAGCCTCGACACAGACCGCTTCTTGCCGTTTGCTAGCGTACGCCAGCTTTGCGAGACGCCTAACAGCTGTCATGGCGCTGTTTCTGCTGATCAACAGAAGTTGCCTCGAGAGCTGTGTTGCGTGAGAATTAATTAATTAATTTATTTATTTATTTATGTCAATATACTGAAGTCATTAAGGGCTATCGCAAGAGTGGGGAAATACAATACATGTAAAAACAAGAAGAGCACTGAACATCAATGATTAGTAATACACAATAGGAATCCATCAAGTGATAAAGATCTTGCGTAACCAAGCAGAGCATTCTATAATTCTATAGAACGGACAAAGGAATCTGTACTTAAACGCATTGATTGATATGGATGGTGGTCTGCTCCGGGCCACCGTCAGTTGCACTTCGTTCCTCGAAGATTCAATACTCGTGTGTGGAGTGAGCGCCTGGACAACACCTTACAATTTGATGATCGTGTGTAAATCAGGGGCCCGGTAGCTCATAGAGGGATGACCTAATGTTAACGCAGTTCTCTCGCATTTACCGCTTAATTGCCACTGAACTTTTTTCCCGGTATACCTTAACTCTACGTGATTATTTGGTGGGCTATAATGATGTATTGTCATATTTCTTTCTTTTTATTGCAGATTTATTAAATTGTGCTTCCTACTTTCTTTGCCCTAAATGGTAGTATGCAGTTATAAAGTACGGAAATATTAATATTTATTTCACACTGCACGAAAGCCACCTCAAGGTCATAATAGGAGAGAGCACCTGGGGATTTAAGTTTGCTGTTGGGCAGTGAACGAACTTGTTCTTCAGTGCTTTGCAAGTCCAATTTTTCTAAAACGTACGTTTAGCGATAGCTTCAACCTAAAGCTAATAAAGTACTTTGAAAACCTAATTTTGTAATTTTGCTGTGCCCCAGTTGTGGATGGATGGATGGATGAAAAACTTTATTCTCTTAAAGAACTCTCGCCCTATGCAGAGTGTCCCCGCTAATGTTAGTCAAGCTGTTGAACGAAAACAAAAAGATTTAGGAAACATGGCACAAGATACAATTTTAAAACCTACGCTATTTGGCCCTCAGACCTCTGACGATCCAACGCCGTAGGTATTATAATTGTAACTTGCATCTTGGTTTCTAAAGCATTTTATTTGCCGTTAAACATCTTGGCTAACGTTAGCTGGGGCACACATGCAGTAAGCGTCTTGTATACCACACTCTTGTGAACTAGCATATTGTCAGCACTGTTCGTCTTGCTATCTAATGAAACAAGTAGCCTAATTTCGTATTCTCATTCGCAGTAAAAGGCATTGATACTGAGGTTCTACGCGATTTCACACAAAACGTAATGACGCGCATAGGCAACATCGTGCAAAATACGTACCTGCAGAAGGTCGTTGTGAATGCTGTCACCCAGAGCGGCGAAGTTGAATACGTTAATTTCAGTCTGGTCTTCGTCTTGACTATTAGCATACCGTATGCGAACAGACACAGGTGCCTGTATAGTGTCGGTAGTTGAACCCCATGATATTGCTAAATGAACATGAACAACGAAAAACAAAAAAGAAATCGGATTACTTCAGTGATTTCTTCAGGCCCCGAACTCACTCACTGCGACAGCAAACATTCTTCCACCTTGATTTTGCTTGCTCTCTTGTTGCTGAATCAAGGTGGGAGAATGTTTGCTGTCGCAGTGAGTGAGTTCGGGACCTTGATTTTGCTTGCTCTCTTGTTGCTCTTCGGCGCTGTAGTTATACCAGCAATGAGAATAACCAAGCGGTTCAAGACTTCCCATGTCACTACGTCTACAGCTGCAGAGCTCGCGGCTCTCCGCGACGCGCTTCAAGTGATAAATACTGAAAGTCCTAGAAAATGGGCAGTCTTCTGCGATTCCAGGCCGGCCTTGCAATGTGTGCATTCATTTCTCCGACATGGAACTCACGATCAGCTCACGTGCGAAATCGCGGAACTTGTCCATCACTTAGGAGAAAAAGGCCATGATATCTCTTTTCAGTGGATACCAGGTCATTGCGGTATCATTGGTAATGAAGACGCCGATAAAGCAGCTCGGACGTCAAACCAAGAAGACCGCTGCGTCCCCATTCCGCTCTCAAGGACCGACGCCGCGAGACAACTTGGCATTCTGGCACGCACGATCTCCTTAGCAGAGTGGAATAATGTACATACAAGACGCACAAGACTGCACCGACTAAACCCATCACTTAAACTCAGACCTCCAGCCGGTGTTCACCGGCGTGAAGCGTCTCTTCTGTGTCGGTTATGGCTTGGAGTGGCCTTCACGAATGCCTACTCAGCACTAATTGGAATGGCTGATAGTCCTGCATGTGATGTTTGCGCATGCGAGGAGAACATTGACCACATATTGTGCCATTGTCCTCAATTTCAAGCCCAAAGACAGTATTTGTCCGACACATTGAGTAAACTAGACGATCGTCCTCTAAGTGAACAGACAATATTAGAGCACCGTCCCGACCGATCATCGGCTCAGAAGGCAGTGAAGGCACTTTTGTGTTTTCTCAGAACTTCTGGTTTGCTCGAGCGACTTTAACTGAAGTGCTGTCCGTACGCGTACCTACACCTTCTCTCTCCCTTCTTTCTCTTCCCCTTCTCCCTTCCCCCAGTGTAGGGTAGCCAACCAGACTATTGACTGGTTAACATCCCTGCCTTCCTGTATTCTTCTCTCTCTCTCTCTCTTGTTGCTCTTGCTCTCTTGCTCTCATGTGACAATACGAAGGTTGCGCTCCGCGATAACGACACAATACCACTACACTACTTAACTTACCCGTGCGCGGTAACAATCGAATACAATTCGCACATGTGCGGCGACAGCCATTTTGGTTCACTTATTTCCGCGAGTTCTTGCTGCTTTGCGTGTCTAAAATGGCCGTCTCCTCCATACAGAGGTTTCTTGGTGTCACCGTTTTTATCAGCGAACCTGAAAGTCTTCGCGAACTTTATGAAGAATACTGATATCAGTGCTTGGCCCATGATAAAATTTTAGCTCGCAACCACTACCTTTGATTTTCCGTTTAGCCTAGCTTTCACATTCACAGAGGAAGGGCATCAAACTTTTATGCGGACTCCATCTGGCTCGACTCTCTTTCAGAGGTGAATAGCCAGGGTATTATGATTTTGGGGGTGAAGCTGAACTGTTTGTAATTGTTGCGTTGTCATCGACTATAGCGTGATAGAATATTAGCAACTGCGCACTGTATGCTCGACACATGATAACAGAAATTAATGTTTGAGCCCAGGCGTTTCCGCAGCAAACGAATTGTCACATATATGCTAACCCCCATATTCATAGATGGATATTAACTTGAATTCCATGCTCTGCTTGATCTAAATGACGCCTGGCGTGAACGCGCCCTAGACGTTCATTGCGATTTCACCGGCGCGTTCACGAAAGGCGTCATCTAATTCAAGTCAAGCATGGGATTCAAGTTAAGATGCAACCCTGAATAAGGGAGTACGAGTAGCAGTTTTGCGGCACTGCCGATGTAGTCGCGGATGAGGGCATTGCTTACACACGCTATCTTAAAACTATGCGTGCTCAGAGTTGTTCTGCAGTTCTCGCCTGCATACGCGACTAGAATTATGATCAACCATAATAGAAATACATTGCGACCAAGTTCTTTTGGCTTCCTCCATATCATTTAGGCAAACTTTTTCAAACTGAAGGTGAATACAGCCCCGTAGATATGCATGCATTAAATATAGGGTGCATGTATACATGAAAAAAATATATATAGAGAGAAACCTCATGCGGGAGTTCTTACTGAGAGAACTGGGATGCCCTGCCTCGGCTCTCTT
The DNA here is from genome assembly GCF_038994185.2 of Dermacentor albipictus. NCBI lineage: Eukaryota > Metazoa > Arthropoda > Arachnida > Ixodida > Ixodidae > Dermacentor > Dermacentor albipictus. The sequence continues at coordinate 77,314,917 of NC_091824.1, forward strand.
TCAGAGGCGGATAGCCAGGACAGTATGGTTTTGGGGGTGAACATCAAATTTTGGGTGACCAACCTAATAACTCAGAAGATAAGTTCAAGTGGACTCTCAATGGAGCGGTTCGTGCGTGATGCGCGCGAAGGCGCGGGTCTTCACGTATAATATATATATTTACTACATATGGCATACTACAATTGTATGTGCAATCATCAAAATGATATATTTCCTAAGGCATTAGTACACACGCTCTCGTAAATGTAAATATGCTTTTAAAAAGTATTTTCTTAATATTCTTTAGCGCAGTGATCCTCCAATTTAAATTATCACATCTATGAAAACTAAGGTTAAGCTTGTCGCTGGAAACAATATGTGAGAAAAAGTCCTTGTTATAAGCATACAGCGACTCGGTACTCTTTGCAGTACGTTGCAGGCGGCAAGGAGGAGCCATTTTGCATTGAAAGTTAGGATGTACCATTCATAATTTATTTATCAGCTCTAACAGTGATGCGTGTGTTCACACATTTCTGTACATCTAGCTACAGCGCCTAGTCCACACTTGTGCGGATTTTCACCGTACTCGTGAACGTTATTACACCCGTTATTGCTCGTCTGCTTGCACAGAACGAAAAATTTAACTCCACTTTGACGGATACCTGTGAAACTGTTGGGATTTCAGAGATTCACAATGCACTTGCCCGGAATTACAACATTAGTAACACAGAACGACAATGTGAAAACGCACGCAAGCATTGGACACGTACAGAGGAAAATAAGGAGGGAGCAGTCTGGCAACTGCCACCGAGAGTGGCACAATGCCTTCCTACTCTTTAGGAAGGAGTGAACAGAGAAAAGAATTCCGGCAGAACTCGTCTCAGGATTAACGTCGACGTTAATGCGATTAGCATTGAATTAATATGGCGACACACCGTATTGCCAACGCAATTAAAGACAGGTCATGTATGAAGCGTGCACGCCGGCGGGCTCCTCTTTCGGGCTTCCCTCGGGACACGCTGCGCCACCTAGCGTCGCGGCCACGAAGTACACGCGTGGCGCGCGTGTGAATATATATTAGGACAAGGCTGTTACCGGGAAGTGTGTGAATTATCGTAAGCATGCTAATCGCATTAAGAGAAGCTGAAGACAAGGTTCTGCCATATTTAGGTCTATTTTGCGGAGTTTCCGTGCCGTCAGATTGACTATATGTACACAACTTGTACTGAGACGTAGTTCATCTCCTTTTACGTACTTTCAAGACAGCTTAAGTGTTACCACACAAGACTGGGTAAAGAGTTTCACAAAGAAAAGTAATATTCAACATATAGCAACGATAATTCGTGGAAAGTTATATACCTAACAAATGATTGTGCGACAAAAAAAAAGAACAAAGCAGGAACGTTAATACCTTATGCCAATGTCTGCTTAGGTTCAGTGATTCTATAATGCATGAACATGGTGAAATCCCTAACGAAGACGGTGGAGGGGAGCAGATGGTTTCATTTTTCGCTAGCCTTGGGAATAAAAGATTCAGGGTACTTGTGCGGTTCTACGGGATGGGGTACTAGCATTGTGACTGTGATCAGCGCACGACGGTATGTAATTAAGAGAAAAAAAATGTGTATTTTAGAGGTTCTCATTTCAATATCAAATTCTACTAAATGTATATTAACGGGGAAGCACGGCGTCGCAAATCAATGGCGGAAAGATTTAGCGTTTCCTTCATTATTGCAAGACTAGTACTTGACGGGGGAAACGAAGGCTCTCGAAGATGCAGTAAATAATGGGCCAAGCATCTGATTTCACAGACGCGGGTTTCTAGCACGCCCCTCTTCCTAAAGGTATAGCGAGATTGCAACGGGAAGATAACCTGAACTTCACATTGACATCTTACAGTTTACTGCCATGGCGATGATGAGAGGCTTCCCGGCGTGTTCGGTGTTTATGACCCACACGTCACAGGACATGTTTCGTGCGGGATAGTGGGCTTGATCGGGTGTCGTTTTCCACAGTATAGACGATAGTAGATCCTTGAGGTAGAAGTAGTGCCATCCGTCTTGTGTCACCAGAGGACCGAAGATGTCGCCCTTCGGCTTCATCCCGATTAAGTTACACGTTGCATTGTGCGCTACAAGAAAGTCATGGCAGATGACAATCAATCAATCAATCAATCAATCAATCAATCAATCAATCAATCAATCAATCAATCAATCAACCAATCAATCAATCAATCAATCAATCAATCAATCAATCAATAAATCAATCAATCAAACAATCAATCAATCAATCAATCAATCAATCAATCAATCAATCAATTGGCTATTTAACGTGACCAGGAACAACCCTAAGGTTTGAGCGCTGGCGTACGGTAAAAAAAAATTTAAAAATACAAACACAGTAAAAAAACATGAAATAGAAAACAACAATTATGAAAAGGAACCGTCTACAATCAGCAAAAGCCAAGGTGAATTCATAGGAGACCGATGGATGAAAACACGAACTATGCGTGAAAATCAAGAAAAATAAGGTAATCAATCCAGCCTTTAGATTATGTGGCCCGAAAAAAAAAAAATCGTGAGGTTCTAAAACTGGCCCACAGGAAATCTACGGATACCCTTGCGCCAATAAACTCCAATCGTCATCAATCTAAAGATAAGATAGTGTATAGCTTAAAAAAGGATATAAAGGTAAAAGAAAAGGATGCATGTACTGAAAATCTATTTGGGCATAATACTGGCACACAGCCAAGAACACGAAAAATTGCTAAAACAAGCTCCTATCTATTGGCAAAGGCAAACCGAAAATGAACAGAAATTTAGTGAGAAAGTACAATGAAAGACGACAAGAACAGGAAACTACCGCTGTAAGTGAATAAAGGGGAAACGATTAATTTTAAATACATGTAAATGCAATGCACTGATGACATTAAATGTACGAGAAGAAAAAGAAAAACAAAAATGCCTCTTTAACATCACACATATCGCCAGGCAAACTGAAGTACTAAATCACACGTCGAAAGCGAGCACGTACGTATACGGAGAAAAACTGGCACACGACCGTAAGAAGTTGTGAACAGAACGACGAAAGCGGGTGATGAAAAAAAAAAAATCAAAGATCAGCGAGATAGGTATTGTACAGATTTTGAATTCTATACACAGCAGAATGTTTTCTGTGGCAAGCACGAACGAAGAATGGTCGGTGCTCCTTTGTGACCTTTTGTGGAATTCGAAGTAAGTAGCTCAGCGCAGTTCAGATCTCCGTGAAGGAGCTTGTACAAAAATGGAAGGTCTGCGCGAGCGACCCATAGAAGTGCAAGACTTGCAGGATTGACCAATGCCAGCACAAGAACGATTGAATTGAAGAAATTGTTACGCACTTTTCCTGCACTCTTTCTAGTTTATCGCTGTGGAATTTGGAAGAGCCATTACACACCACCGATGCGTATTTGGGGTGGGGGAAACATATAGACATAGAGCTTCATACGGCATTAGGAAAGTAGTGTGAGATATCAATTGGCGTGAGGGGCGGCATACTAGAGAACGCAGACCCCGTAAAGCGAGGCGTTCAGTACGAGATGGAAAGCTTAACGAGGCATTAACCAGTACACCGAGATCACCGCCCTCAGCAACCCTACTCAGCGGAGAAGAGTCCACACAATAAGAAAACGCAAAACTTTCAATTTTGCGAGTAAATGTCATAATTTTTGTCTGAGAAGTGTAGGCTGAGACAATTATTTTTCAATCGCTCTGCAGACTACAACAGGTTAGACTGAAGAATTCGACAGTCATCAATAGTAATAATAATCATAGTAATAACGGAAGAAACATTGTTGATGAATACCAGGAACAAAAGTGGTCCTAATACGGAGCCTTTAGGGATGATGACTGTTCATTGACGATAACGTAGCAGGACCTCTCCAGAAGATAGCTGCGAAGGATAGCAACAACTGAAGAATCAGCACCATGACGGGTAGGCTTTGCGAGGAGCATTGGATGGCTGACCACATTAAAAGCTTTCTTTGCTGAGGTCGCAGTACACGGCACCAACTTGCGCCATTTGAAATACCGGAGCAGAGGTCTGTGCCATGAGGCTCGCGAGATTGGTGACTGTTGAGCGACCACAGAGAAATACGTGTTGGTTTGCAGTTAACAAGCTCTTTACACTAGACGACACTACGGTATGAAGGGCAAGCTCAAAAATCACGAATCTGGCACTGAGGAGTGAAATGGGCCTGTTGTTCAAGACATGTTTCGGAAATAGACTTACATATAGTTGAAAACACGAGCAGTTTTCCAAGTGCGTGAAAAAGTGGAAATATTGAGACAGTTATTAAAAGAGTATAAATACCGGCGCAGATATGTTGCCATTACCTTTTAAAAGGGCCGAGAGAATGCCACTTGAATCACAATATAATGAGGGTTTCAAACGTCGGATGCATTTATGGATGAGCTTCTCATCGAACAGTACTGTATTAGGCAACTTAATTGAAGCCTGCGGCTGACAGGTACTATTGTTGATATCAAAAGCTTTATTTACACTGAAGAAAAATGAGCATCACAACAGTCAACCACCGCTGAGAATTCTACACCATTTGAGTGAAGCAGAGGAAAACACTCTCCGCGTTTACTGAAGCGATTCCAGATATATATCTAAATATCAGACAGCCATTTAGAGGTGCCCTTTTTCAGGATCGCTATACGAATCGCGATCTCGCTTGTAGCGACGTTTGCAAAGAGCTCTAAAGAGTCGAAATTGCTGTCACCACTTATTATCTTGTGAGCATTCACCTTTCCGTGCACACAGTCTTTATGCTTCAAAGCATTTATCAGTTCATACGACAACTAAGCAGGAATTTATTAACAAAACGTCGTTTCATGCACTGAAGCACACAGGTAACTGGAACACCAATGCCTTTCTCCGCAAAGTTTGGGAATTTAAATCTCGAAACTGGTGTCGTCCTGAGAATTCGTTCCAAGTGGATCCGCCTTGCGAACTCCACTGCTAGAATTTGTCAATTGCAATATGGGTCATATAATAATTAGCTAAAAAGTTAATTAGCGAGTTCTTGTTAATTAGTCGCTTTTGCATTTCACTCTTTTGTGGAGTATAGTGTGCACGGCTTCGAGTAGACCGGCTCATAAACTATAATTGAGCTATCTAGCTGCCAAAAATTGTGTGTTCGCTGAAACACTATGTATGTATGTATGTATGTATGTATGTATGTATGTATGTATGTATGTATGTATGTATGTATGTATGTATGTATGTATGTATGTATGTATGTATGTATGTATGTATGTATGTATGTATGTATGTATGTATGTATGTATGTATGTATGTATGTATGTATGTATGTATGTATGTATGTATGTATGTGTGTGTGTGTGTGTGTGTGTGTGTGTGTGTGTGTGTGTGTGTGTGTGTGTGTGTGTATGTATGTATGTATGTATGTATGTATGTATGTATGTATGTATGTATGTATGTATGTATGTATGTATGTATGTATGTATGTATGTATGTATGTATGTATGTATGTATGTATGTATGTATGTATGTATGTATGCGTCTAGTCAGAAGCGAAAATTTGCGAAAATAGTGCCTTTCTTCGGAAACTGTTGGGCCAAGAACCTCAAATTTACAAGTGTCTTACGTTTGTACATGAAATTAGGACGCAGTCATGATTTCAAGTATCATTTTCTAAATCCTGAACAACGAAGTTCCTTTTTGCGGCTCATGTAAACTATAAACTTTCACCTCAGGCTGTGCTCCCAACCCGCAAATACCCCATCAATAATAATCCATCATGAACAGAAGATCTTTGCTGGTGGCTGCCGGATGGCATCACCTTATAGCTTCAAAGAGCGTTGTTTGGAACAACAGAGTGGTATCGGCGATCCTGAAATCTCACGTACAAGGGCAGTAATTAACTCTTTTCGCTGTTCTAGTAATTCCGTGTTCTCAATATATACATCAAATTTCCTATCACTGCCTCACTTATTGGCTAATAAGCATTCAGCAAGTGCATTACAAGCTTTACATCTGCCAATCTCAGATCATTAGGTGAAGCATGCGCGTCAATGCTATCTATCCCTACAACGTATCAATGTGGCGATATCAAAGCGCTATTGTTTTCCTTCTTGATATGCATCCATGGTTGAAAAGAAGTTAATTCGTTGATGCCCCAATAATCATGTTCCTTGGTTTGCCACCCACGCTATAGCTCTCGTTGGAAATTCACTTGTTATAAGATACAAACACTCCTAACAGTCATGCACAGCCACATTCAAAAAGGCTGTTAAAGTGCCTCCTTGCAGGAGAACGTTTGATAGTGAGGTGCAGTTCTTTGCTTTCATACCTGAGTTCCCATGAGACAATGTTGCACAGGTAACCACATAATCTAAAATCTGGGCTTAAGTTTTCCTAATCAATGCTGCAATGTCTGTAGTAGCAACGTTGGTTTTAGTTGCTGCTGATCCACAGGGTCGCTTTGTAGGAGCCTTTACGTAAAATGCTTTACTAACTTCACAAATATTATTTGGTAAATGTTTCCTGTGAAAAGGGAATGACCAAGCCAATATGACCTTTTCGAGAGACAACAACGAAATTCTGTCGGTTTCGGTTGGATCTATTCTCACGATAACTGCTCTCTTCTCCTTGAAATAGGAGCACACCCGTCACATGGACGGTCGTAGAATCTGAGACATGCCAGAAAACCGAGACTATCAAATCGTCGCCAAGAAAATGCATTTTTGTCTGCGTCGAGGAAGTGAGCACGTAATATGAATTGACTCACTTAGTCGACTCTGAAAGAAATAAACCCGGTATATTCTTACCTGATGACGTATGAAGAAAGGTCTGTCTGGTCTCGATGTCTTGAAAGTAGGTGAACGTCTTGTTAGCTGAGCGAATTCTGAGCGCCGCTCTGAGATTCGAGCTGTCGTAGAGCTCCTCGAAAATCATTATTTCTTTGACGGTGGAGTCCTCACTCATCCTGATGATCTCGCCGAGCGCCCGAAACGAACCATTGTAAAACGGGGGAGATAGCCCTGCGCGAAACAGACGGATTTCGAAACACACACGCTTAATGCACACCTGCACACTAACGAGCACAACACGCACACGCACAACACAAACGCGCGCGCACGCGTGAGTGCAACTTTTTTAGGGCGTAGCCTCCACAGATTAAGGAGCATTACGTAACATATCAATATAGGTCACGCGCAAAGGAATAATGTTTTACAAGGTCACCAAACAGGTCACGCTACCCGCGGGACAGTTGAATTTCGAAGAACAATCACGAATACGTCATTGTACATTATTATATCTTAGTGAAAGAAAATAAAAGAAAAAGCTGCAGTTGCAAGCATCTTTGCCAGGTATGCAGCGGGAAAAAAAGCTGTTCCGAGGGGAAAAAAAAGGAACACGGCCGCATGGATGGATGGATGTTATGAGCGTCCCCTTTGGAACGGGGCGGTGGCTTGCGCCACCAAGCTCTTGCTACTATGCTGCCTAATATCCTACCTAGGTTAACCCATGAGAAAAAAAAACACACTATGAACTACCACGTCCAAATTTTCTGATACCGTATTGCGAACTGTGCTTTTGTACGTCTCCGTCCTTTGTCGTTTCCCTACTTTTCTTCCACCAATCCTCCAATCGCCTCTTACTGATGTCTATTGCGGACCTGTTTGCTTTACCACTGCTCCCGCTGAACCCAAGGGCTTCAAGGAGGCCAGTGGTGCCTAAATCGACCGCTGGATAGATGTCTTCACATTCTAATAAAATATGCTCCGTCGTTTCCCTAGCTTTACCGCAGCAAGCACATGCTTCTTCTTCCTTCTTATATCTCGCTTTATACGTGCGTGTTCTAAGGCATCCCGATCTCGCTTCGAAAAGTAATGAGCTTCCCTTTGAGTTATCATAAATGGTTTCTTTCCTAATTTCCTTTTTTCCCCTTAAGTAGTTACTCATGGCAGGTTTCTTTTCCATTGCCGCCACCCATGAGATTAATTCAGCCTCTCTGACTTTCCGCTTGACCTTCTTTGTGGCTGTGTTGCCCACCCCACAGGCCGCATACTTGCTGGTAAGCTTCCTAGTTCTTTTCCTCCACTGTGAATCAATGTTTTGCCTGTACAGATACCTGAACACTCTCCCAGCCCATTTACTTTCCTCCATATTCCTGAGCCGTTCTTCATACTCAATTTTACTGCGAGCTTCCCTCACTTCAAAACTAGTCCAGCCCATATCCCCTTGCACAGCTTCATTTGTAGTCTTCCCGTGAGCGCCCAATGCGAGGCGACCCACTGACCTTTGGTTCCCGTCGAGTCCTGATTGTACCCCTGATTTAAAGCAAACAACCGCATTTGCAAAAGTAAGTCCTGGAACCATTACCCCTTTCCACATACCTCGGAGGACCTCGTACCTATTGTATCCCCATCCCACGGACATCAGACATCAGCAGGCTTAGCCAAGCACATCTTGGCTAAGCCTGCCCCTCTTTTTCGTTTCCATCGCTGTCAAGATAAGTAATACCACTGATGTTCTCAACGTTGTTGTGCAATGTGACAGACTACTACGCAGCGCGGATACTGGCCAAGTGTTGGCAAACGCATTAGAGGACAGCGCCGGTTGTGTACGCCTCTGCAAGTAATCCAGCTCAAGGGCAAGCATTATGCTAAGTCCCACAGGCGATTTAAAAAAAATTCCGGAAAACTTAAAAATTATCTCCCCATATAATGACACTGTTTAGAGCAAGTGAGAAATAGTGGTCTAAGTAGTGCCCGGAAAGGCAACGCTTTATGACTCGAATCGCCTCCATCATGTACCGATTATTCTTTTTTTCAGAGCACCACCATCCTTTTACTAGAAGCCGTCATCTTTCGTACCCTATCAAAAATTATATATATATATATATATATATATATATATATATATATATATATATATATATATATATATATATATATATATATATATATATATATATATATATATATATATATAAAATTTACGTTGGAAGTTATGCTAATGGTTACCTTACTTCACTAACGCATGTTTGTAAGCTCAGTCCTTGTGGTAATTTTCCAAACAATGCTAAACGAGATCCGGTCAAATTTTTCTAGATTTACTTCTCGGAACGACACTCCTGCTTGAGCGTTGGCTCCCCCTTCGGTTGAGCTTCTTTACGCAACTACTATGGAACACTCAATTTGGTTTCGCATATGTTGTGCTAAGTCAGTAAAGCATGATATTATTGTTCAGCTTAGGTTCCGCTAAGTTAGTGTAGCATATTAACGCAGAAACATTAAACTTGCTTAGTGGAACTTACGTGGAATGAGATTGTGTATGGCTAAGCAGAGGCCCCGCATTGATCGATATCGTACAGGAGTTACAAATTACAACTCGTAACATAAATCTGCCAATAAAACACGCTTCGGCGACTGAGCAGATGTTCGATATTTCTTTTTTTGTATTATTTATGAACAACCTATAATGCCTCCAGATTTCTCTCCTGTAGCGTGAGCCACGCCTCACCGAGAGTTGCTATGGAACACCAAGCATGCAGGCCAGCGCACATTACCGATGCTCTCGCACTTGTGAAATCCACTCACCAAGTACTCGTTCGGCCCTTGTGGAGGAAAGCAAAAATAAGCCAGCCCCTAGGAGAACGGTAATAAGAAAGGTGGACGTCATCTTGACGTGTGCATATCCGTCGAGTAAACACACGGTAGCACCCGTTTTCCTCCCGACTGCACAGGGGCGTCACAGCATTTCTCTCCGCATCGCCGAGAATGTGGCACAGCTCATGTTTCCCAATAACGCCGGCACTAGAACGAAGCATCGATAAGCGTGATAAGAGTGAGCGAACGGCTATTTCATCGCAGACTTTGTTAACGGGAGCACGCAAGGGCATTGTACGCGCATCTTTATCTCCGACGGCTTTTGATTTCTTCATTGCGCGACTTGAGAAGCGTACGAAAAAAAAAGTGGACTTTGATGCGGGAAGTTCGCTTTGCGCAGGTCGTTGAAGTTGTTTGCGCTATTCTGGCTGTAAGTGTTTAGCTTCTCTTCGGGCGATTGAAAAGCATCGAATGTTTAAGGTAATGTAGCAGGAGACAAAATAAATGAAAGGCTTTAAGTTTGATTAAAGGCAGCAATGTTCTAATTTCACCTGGAACACAAAAGACTAGAACAATATGGAGCAAAGTCCGTAAACAATGAGATTACAATGCAACGTTCAAAAGCTGAACGCGACCTTTACATGCTTTCAAGTAGCGTACGTTACCACGCAAGCTATAATCACTAACGTCCAACTTAAGCGGGATGGAGAAAACAAGGGCGTTACCCGAAAAGCTCGGCATTCAGGATGACTGTGAAAGTGGCTAGAGTAAACAAGGGAGAAAGCTATCTTGTTACTTTCTCCTTCAGTCTGTGACACATGACCAGAGTGCGATACAATCGTTATAAAACACGGATCTGCCGTCTTGAATAGTAAAGCAAAGGTCACTGTTGATGGTTTCCTTGACACGTGCTGAAGATGTCACCCAAGTGTCACCTGTCAGGTAGCTTAACAAATAAACAACGTATTCTCGCAAAACCTGAACGACACAGAAGGGTTAAGTAACGTGCTTTATGTTTAGGAAACCATTCAACAAAGCAAATTACACGTGTGTGACTCTGCCATGAACGAAAGGCAAAGTGTTTGCTTTTCAATCCTAGAAAAACGATGGCCCAGCCCGTCCTGGCCCGCAGTGAGGTCATCCAGGTTTAAACAGTATATGCATTCAATGACGGCGTGCTCACTTGCGGGACAAGCAACAGCGATGTGCGGTCAGCCCCAAAACTTTACGGGACACGAGATTTGCAAATGCACAAAATTGACATATAGCCTCGTACTCAAAATTTTTGCGCGTAGTGACCTTGGAGATGTACGCAGTGATCCATTACATTGGTGGTTTCAAGTTTCAAGTTTATTAGCATAAACGTATTCCCAATACATAGACCAAATATGTTAAATTTTTAGGAGGCGGCTGAAAAGTTAATACCGCGAGACGGCCTGCAATCAGAATTGGGCAGATGAAGCCATTAGTAGCCACAGCAGCAAACTCATGTGAGAAGCATTGTGCCTCAACCTAGTAGAAATTAACGTATATAAGTGGCGGAACTCATGTTCCGAAAGATATTGTGGCCGGCTATAAATGCTTAGCGTAAAAACTAACACATCATGCTTACAACTAATTCAGACGAAAATGTAATCGAGTGCACCTATACATTACAAGTACAAAAAATTATAAATTGCGGAAGTACTCGCTCACCTTTTACATGGCTTTTGTTCAAACATTTTCCTTAATGTTTAACGCAGACGTGCGCTCAAAGAGCAAATATGTAGCCGGTTGTTGATTTAAGGGAGAGAGAGAGAGAGAGAGAGAGAGAGAGAGAGATGAACAAATGGAATGTAGGGAGGTTAACCAGGTCTGAATCCGGTTGGCTACCCTGCACTGGGGGAGTGAGAAGGAGGAGGGAAATATTAAGAGAGGAAAAGAAAGCCAGCCTTTGATATCACCGACGTAGTAACAGTTCTCTGCTCTATATTACATACGGTCACTCAGTCCGGTAAGCTGAAAAAGTCGCAGCAGAGCTTTTGAGGTCTGTTTTGAAGAATAAATTGTTCGTGCTTATTAAGCTCTATTTTCGAGATTTGACTCTTCCTAAACCCTTATTTCTAATGAAGCCAAATCCCTCCGCCCGAGATCAAGAATACAGTAAACGTACTTATCCAGGTATTACGAGAGCTTTCAAGTTAATATCCAAGAATCTAGACAGACTTATTGACGCACGTACTCAAAGTAACATGGAGATCTTGTAGATATGTAGAGAACTAATATAAAGCTCACATTAGTTCGCTAAAACTTGCATTCTGTCTAAACGTAAGGATTAGTACACGAGGTTAGTAGTTGAAGCTCCTCACGTAAAAATCAAAGATGTGGACTGCCTTCACCAGCCTTCAATTACATATGTCGCAACAGGAACTGGCGTACTTTGATAGCTTAGCAGCAAACCTTGGCAGCAAATTGCGTTCTGTGCGCGTAATGCATAATAAAACATCCTTAACGGACTACAGTTTCGTCGTCGCTCAAAACAACAGGGTACCTTGAGCGCCGGAATTCAATTACTCCCATTTTTTTGTATCCGAATAACCAGTTCGGTGACCGATAAGCTGACGCAGTGATAGCGTAGCTTAGGATATATAACTTCAAATTTTATCGCTAGTTAAACATCTCCATGGATCTTCAGAAGTACCGATGGTTGCGAGAGGCAGTGAAGATAGTAAATACATCTTTAATGGCATTGAAGAAGATGTTATCAGCAGAATGCTCGCACACACCCACCAATACAACGGATAACGCACTACTGAGGGGACGAGAGCTATCTGCTGTTACGAGAAAACGGAAGGAAGTTCGTGCAATCTGCTATTGTTTCATTACAACACGCACACACGCCGACTTGGAGTAATTGCTCAACAGTATCTAAAGCTAAAGAGTGTCCCTGTGTGAATGATCATCGGCACTAACGTTCGGTTAGCGCTTTCGGCTGATAGCGTTGCATCCTCGGAGAATAATAAGTCATCCAGAAAGCGGAAACAGCGCCTTGCATCATTTACTGAGCACGTCGCCCGCTATCGGGCAATGGAAGCCAAAAGGCACTCAATGGCGGCTCGATGACGTGTTCGAAGACGACAGCGCCCACGCAGTCGGCCTACGCGTTCCTGGAAATTAATGCAGTAGAGCAAGAACAACGCCTACATTCTTGAAAGATGATGCACGTTCAGTCATATAGATAGAGATAGATAAAGAGATAGACAGAGAGATAGACATAGTGGTGCATTGGGGTTATAACCATATTTATTTTCCTCTGAGTAAAACAAAATACAACAAACTTAGTTCTTCTTGTGTCCTGTGGACCACCATCGACTCCAGCATGAAAGATGTGCTTGTAGTCCATCGGTATTACTGCGCATGCATTTACAGAAATATATTTTCCGCCGTACTTGCGCGGCCACGAGCAAAATGTAAAGTTTTGAGGAGCTTGCGCTTCACATTCTATTTTTTTTTTGTCGTTCATCGCCATTGGCACGTAATTATCAAGAATTGTTGTTTAGTGTATCTCTGGGAGCAACATTTCATTGTAACGACAACAGTCACCCCATGAAAGACTTACTCAATGGGTTTGCGCGCTGTCTTCCCGTTCTGCAGTTCACATTGCCCCCCGATGCCACGTAGAATTGCTTTCGCTCACCAACTTTTGATATATTTCCCAGGGTTGGCTTAAATAATATAGCAAAAGCGTCTTACTGACCTTCCTTCTGTCACAGGCCTTGGCGCTCACCGCTACAAGCGCTTGTGGCTCGACCTTGTCGCCGAGAAATGGAACATTTTCATCATGGGTTGCAGTGGCAAAGGTCAGGTGTTCAATGTTGCATTTTTGTTTCTCACTTGTTTGGTGTCAACGGTATTGAAGTAACGTAAGCAGGGCTTAGCGACTGAAACAATAACTAAGTTACCGCCGGCGTCTGTATTCGTAGAATTCATGGAGCAATAAACAATTCTAAGAAAACTCCAAGTGTTCAACAACCCAAGTAGCACAATAAATGGGGCCGATGGTCGGCCAGCATTGTACACGTTCAAATATATTTGACTTTTTTTCGTTCGGGTCACATATCAGCTAATTAGGACGCGGATGCTGCAATATGCGGCAGCATAAGTCTTCCCCGTTGTGTAAGTCGGCATGCAACCTTAAGATTTAAATAGATGGGACTGCGCTAGGGGGTGTGCTTGCCTGAGCAGCCTGAGAAATTACTGCGGCAGCCCCAGCCCGTCGTATTATCAGGCTTTCCCCTGTACTTAATTTCCCGACTGCGTAACCTCGCCTTCAGATCACTGTACACCATCCGATGTGGTAATAACGAGGAATGTGGATCATTCTAGTTTGGTTGTGTGCTTGAAATTCCATTAATGACGTCGTACATAATATCCCTTCCCTTCTTGCATAATCGAGGATGCAAGAAAAAATATCTGATTTCAGCCCCCTTCCAAACCAAACAGGCTTTGGATGGAGTCAGCTGACGCAAAACAGGGGTAATGGGTGGTGTCCAAATACTCGTACCTGCGACGGCTTCCTCCATGTAACAGAGAACAATCTCAAAGGGTATGCCTTTGCTGGCTGCATGCGCCGGAAGTGATTTAAGAGCCGGAAATACGTCATAGACACCATGTTTGAGACACCGCCTATTGCAGATTGCTGGGAGAGTGACTGCGTCCGGCACTTGGCATAAAACAGGATGACCAGGACGGGGGTGATGATGATGTATAAAATACCACGTCATTTAAACTAAATATTTGGAAGCTGAAGTACCTGCTGACAGGTTTGACAAAATTATAGGGAAATATTTTTGTAAGCTAAGAAGATATGCACAACTCCAGTACAATCATAATCGACACAACTGAAATCAAATAACAAAGGCGTTTACGGCAGACAGTTAAACGAATTGTTTAAAATGCCTCCTTGTTTCAAGATGTTTGCGCAGATCTGTTTAATATCATAGGCTACGCCACCGGCTAACATTCACTTGAGGATTAATATGGCAACAGAAATGTGCTCTACATAGAAAGTACATTTCGATTCAAAGTTTCAGAAGATTAAGTACGGAAATAAAATACATCGGACATTATTTTCAAAAGTCGGTAATGTTTCTGAGAATTTTAATTCGTAAGTATTCTTGAAACTTCGTTCGGAAGGATTTGTTCTGCTTCATAATAAAGACAATCGCTCCACCATGTAGAATTCCTGGAAGTAAAAGAGAGAAGAAAAAATTGGGGATAAGTGATAAAACTCTTTTGACTAACATCCACCACTAGTGCTTGCTTTGGGATGCTCAAAACGCTAAACAGAACAGTAAACAAACTGCGAAAGCACCGACGAACGTGTTTGCACATACGCTCTGCACAGCGACTAGTTGCAAGATGTAGGCAATTTTAACCTCGAGTTCGCGCCAAGTATAAAATAGAGAAAAAATGGCTTCGGAGCAAACAACACGCTTAATGCGAGCAGGAATGGTATGGCGTTCCTAATGACAAACCTGAGTCAAGCGCGCCAAGTTATAGTGCCCGTTGCAGTTTGCGTTGCTGAAAATAGGCACCCCCACCCCCCCGCCGCCCCCCGCCGCCCCCCGCCGCCCCCCGCCGCCCCCCGCCGCCCCCTGCAGCTCTGCGTTGCGTGCTTCCTGTGAATATGTAGAAGCGCAAGTGTGTGCCGGCTGTGTCAATGTTTTCTGGAGCGGGAGCTCTCCCTCAAGGGATTCTTTGCGTCATTTACAAAACAAGCTAGGCACACACAGGGCAAGGTTAGTTCGGTACTGAAGAAAACAGAAGCCACCTTTCGCTGCATCACAGATTACCTTTTCGTGAAACACCTTCAATGACTTCCTGTAGACGGCCCGCCGTAGAAGTCCAATCGCCGAGTCCAGTTCAATGCTTTGGCTCCCATTTGTACTTCCCAAGAGAGTAAACGTCAAGACCCTTTCGTGGTCAACGAAATTTCGCTAAAATAAATAAATTAAATTATAATACATCGTATTGCACAGTGCTCGAAAAGAGACACTATACATTCAGACCTGCCAAAGCCACATTAGGCTCGAGCTACGCAGTCTGGTAGGCAGCGTAACCGAGAGTATTTTACTTGACTTCAAACACTTCCAGGTCAATGAGATGGGGATCGACCCGGGGACCCGTAAGAAGTGGGTTGCCGTTACCTGCATCCTTGTCAGAGCTGAAACACTTTTCATTTTACCATTCCACTTAGCGTTAAGATCATGAGATTTTACCAACTCGCAACTTCACAGTGGGCAAACAGGGACGCCGTGGCGAAAAAAAAGAAATATTGAGTAAAATCCTAGTGTTTTACGTGCGGAAACCACGATCTGACTATGAGGCACGTCGTAGTGGGGTACTCCAAAATAATGATGTGTGTGCTGTGCTATGTGCTCTCTCTCTCTCTCTCTCCTCCCCATCTTCCATTCCCCCATCCCGCTCCCATGGTGCAGGGTAGCAAACCTGTTGAGCTAAGCTGGTTAACCTCCCTGCCTTTCCTTCTCCTCCCTTTTCCTTCCTTATATTGGAGTATACATTTTTTTTTCATTTCGCCCCCATAGAAACATGACCGTCGTGGCCTAGCTCGAACCCACGACCTTGCGCTCTGCATTAGAGCGCCACACCTACTGAGAAATTGCGGCAGGTTATCATTACAGATTGATCACGCGATTTAGACTTCTGGGCGGACAGCGTATCATGAAGCGAAACAATGCGAATCAAGTGAAAACGATCACAGCGCTGATATGCAATATTAGTTTAATCTCCTGGAACAAAAATACTCTCGCAAGTGTGGGTTCTGCTAGCATTTTTTGAGCTTTTTTTTTCTTTTTTTTTCTGTGCAGTTTGCCTGCCACATAGGCACTATATCATATCCAGCACAATACTTACATCACGATGCACACAACCTAAATGTAACGCGACCCCTCGATCAGCCTGGACGGAGGATTATTGTTTCTTGAAGCATTATTGTTACTATGCACTTTTAGCTTTTAGTATACCCAGAGCGCTCGTCACAGTAAATGAGGAAAGAAAAGCGATTAAGAGGTAACAAAATAGGCCTTTTTGAAAGAAGAAGAATAACCTTTAAAAAATGACAATGCACTACTGCGATCAAGGTTACGTTCAATTAAAATAGATGAACCAAAAATATTCAGAATGACGTTTCAGAAGAATTGCAGCTTTTAGAGTGGAATGCTGCGATTTAACCACCGGCGCATAATTCTTACCGCGTATTGTAAAAAAAATCCACCTTATATTAGGCGCTTCCAACATACCTGATCGTTCTTGGCAACTTTGACATGAAGGACAGGTAGTTTCGCAACGTATGTGACAGCTTTCTGTGTCGCAAAGATGAAAGATGGTTTCTTGTACACTGCTCTGGAACCATCCTTCTCTGTAGTACAGAGGTAAAGAGACGGAGTTGATGCAGAAAACTACGTGTACAGCAACACGAATATATTTGCGTTATGGATCTTAGACGCAGTGCATAAACGAAGGTCATATTATATTCAGATTGGAATGGTCAAATGCAGGTTATCAAATTTATTACCTTTTTTAACTTTATTTTCAATAGGCTAAAATTTGCACAAGAGATGAAAGTAAACATAAATGTCTTTATACAGAATGCATGCATTGTTTTCTTTATCGCTATCGACTTCATGTGCATACACGTCCTAAATTTTTCCATTTGTCCTTCAGATATAAAGCGTGTCCCAGCTAACTCTGGCCAGAGTTTAAAATATTCGAATGCCGCGTAGCTGGACAGAACCAAGGTAATGTTCTTTGCCGTCGTTTGGACATACTCAAATTATTTTTTCGATCAGCCTAATTAGATAGTTAGTCTTATTAACTAATCAACTTCTTAAATATTATAATTATATGAAAAGTGTCAATGAGAAAATTGTTGAAAAACTCCCGACACAGCTTTTTGTTGCTCAATAGGTGCTACTAAAAGTGTTTTTCCGAGCGCGAAAGAAACCCACGAATACACGCAAAGTGCCTCGAGCGGCCAGTCGCGCGCCAATTTCGCATGCATTCGCGGGCTTCTTTTCTATGTTCTCTTCTTTTCTCAATATTCTCATTGGCACATTTCATCCAGCTATAATATTTGAGAAGTTGATTACTTAATTAGGACTAACTATGTAGTTATATAGGCCGAATGCAATATATAATACGAGTATCTCCATGCGACGGCAAACAACGTTACCCTGATTCTGTCCAGCTAAGTGCAATTCGCATATTTTAAAACTCTGGCTAAAGTTAGTTGGGACGCCCTGTATACATGGTTGTTACATAACTCTTTCTACGAGTTGCAAGCACGCGCTGCAGCTCACGCAGCGCTCCCGCTTATTCTCGCAAGCGTAAAGTCCTCAACCGGATAAATGTAGATGCGGCATAGCAAGCGCAAGATAAACGCTGCGAAATCAAATTAGTCCGCCATGACAAGTATAAGTGCACCGTTTATAATTGCGATGGAAGTAATACGGATAAATTATAGGCGTTCTGCTTTGGAGCTACAGGCACGGCAGTTCTGCGCATGCGCACTTCAGCGTTTCTGCTGCGCAGTCGTGTGCACACAGTGGCCCGAACGGAAGAGACCTCAAGCTTCAAGCCACCTAAAATTATTTCCATGGAAACCAACAAACGCCAACGGTTTTCCGTCGGTGTCTCATATCGCGAGCCATCGTGGTGAGACGCGTGGCAGCGCCACTTCCTGCGATTGTCGTCACGTCAGGGCACTGGCGTGATGAGCTGCCAGGGCGCTGTTTTTGTTGCCCAACCGCTGTTGTTGCCTTTCGTGTTGGCTCGCGCCAACTTGTCGACACCGAGTGTTCTTCAAGGCGGTACGAGGAAGCACAAAGGCCACGCTCGCTAGCGCTGTAAAAAGTCTTTACCCGTCGGGCGAAACTGGCAATTTTCGCGCGAAAATTTAGTAATTTCAAGTCATTTTGGCAGTCGGTAAGAAGGAAAAACCCCCTCACTTGACTTGGAAGCACGGCGTATTGGAACAAGAAGTCTGAGGAAAATTATGCCAGTGCCTGATGGCACGTTGCCGAATGCTGCAGGCACACAAGGACGAATAATTCATAGGAAGATGCAGTTAATGGGCAAGCCACCAGTCGCCCCTTCGTTTGTTTCACATGGGATACGGCCGCGGTTACATCTATTGAATAAATTTGCGAACTAAAATAACATAATTTCTTTCAAGTGATATCCTGCTACATGCTTTTGTCTTTGGTTCGAATAAAAACGAGTGGATCCGTAGCTTCGGAGATACGGCGGGAATAACTACGGCAACGTCTTCAATGCCGATACCCCCCCCCCCCCACACACACACACACAAAAAAAAATTAAAATTAAATAAATCAGATAGTTGTTTTGCTGCGATGTCCTCACACTTGGCGTTGGTCATGACACGTATTTCTCGGCATCCCAGATTAGAATAGTTACCACAGATAAAAAAAAAATATATCGCGGTGCTGCGTTCGATCGAAGGTCCGTCTGAATGAGCTGTCTCTGAGTTTGCGTCGTCTGTAACAGCAGTAGTGAAACATGGCATAGCCGTACCAGCGGCTTCCGTACTGAGCCCACGCTATCGCGCTATTCCAGGCATAAGGACTTCGACGTCAGCCTGCCTCATACGTTTTGCTTGAAGGTACAGGTACTCTAGCTGAAACCGCTCAAAGTTTCGCGTAAACCTGTTTGCGAAGAGTCTCAATGAAGACTTGACTTCATGATACGCTGCTGGCTGCTTACTTACTCCATTCGAATTGGCAGCGAAAGCGCAAGAATAAACAATCGCAAGATAAATTGGGACAAGACCACGCTGCTTGATTTACAAACTTACGGCATCCCATAAGAAAAAGAAAGAAAGAAAGAAAGAAAGAAAGAAAGAAAGAAAGAAAGAAAGAAAGAAAGAAAGAAAGAAAGAAAGAAAGAAAGAAAGAAAGAAAGAAAGAAAGAAAGAAAGAAAGAAAGAAAGAAAGAAAGAAAGAAAGAAAGGAAGAAAGAAAGAAAAGCAAAATGCATCATCGTGTTGCAGAGGCCTACGAAGGTGCGTCTTTATTGGGTGTTTCTAGAGAAGCTCCCTCGCTCTTCTAACTGCGAGTGCGAGGATGCGGCGTGCTTGTAAGCGTCGAGATTGGGAAATATGGTTTCATTGGGATAGCAGGATTGGCTCGAGTTGTTCTAAAGGCATTCCTGCGACTCGGAAACGCCCACTGGATGTGTGAATAACACGCCTTGAATCTTCTACGTGGGGGACGAAGCTTTTCTCGAAGTGTTTTTTGGAACAGCATTTTATTTGCTCCAGAGAAACGCGTGTGTCTTCTGCTTCGCATCCCATGTAGACGCACTGTGGCCCAAGATGTCTAGTAAGTCAGCCTGAGTGTAAGGCTGGTTCTTCCGTGTAACGTTCGAAGTCGTTTTTTAACTTCTGCCGTACCTTGCCTCTTTTATGGGTTCATTTTGTTGCGTGGTTCTAACTAGCGTTACAGCTGCCCATCGTTCCAACTTGTAAGGTGCTATGGCGGTGCTTGAAAACGCTCAGATTATGTCATTGCCTTGACCGGTGTGCATGCAGTTTCTTCGAGTTCTGCTACGCGTTTAATAAGTATGCAAAAATTGTATAATTAATTAATTAATTATTAATAAACAAATAATTTTATTTATTTATTTATTTATTTCGTAACAATAAAAGCCGCTTCCGCTTCTGTTACGTCATCAGGCATGTTCACTAAATTGAGGCGTAGTGGTTTACTACTCGATCAAGCTTTATAGCAGTTATTTGAATTTAATTTACAGCCTTCACAAAATCCAATCACTGGTAAACTAGGTGTACACTGTTCCATCATAGTTTTGTTCTGTACACTGTTCCATCACTGGTGGCGATTGCTTGAAAGTCTGTGTTGAGCTCCTCCTTCATTGATGAGGTGTTAAGAGGAAAATATAACTCGGGCCAGTTCCTATTCTTATATTCAAACACGCATAAAATGCAGAAATTATCGCATTAGACAACAGCTGAAGCAATCTGAACAGCATGTGTTGTATTTAGAAACAAACTTCTAGTGACTGCTGAGGCAGAACTTCAGTTTATCACCTGGTATGTATTTAGGAAGATCGGCGGAAATTGGTAAACTTCAAAATTGAAGTATAAAGTTCTGTACCCTCCTCCCATCTAAAATATATAAATGACGGTAAATGGAAAGAAACACATGGCATTAAAATTCCGCCAACTGTATTTGTGCTAATCGTGCAACGCGGACAAATATAGAGTATAGTTCTGTCTGCTTTATATTGTCCGAATAAATTCAATGAAAACTGTGTGTTTCTGAGTTTCTGAGTTACGTTCTTGCTAACTTTCTTTTTTTCCACTGTATTCTGAAATAAAAAAAATCTCTCAATGCCCTAAATCACAAATCTCTGGACAAAATGTTGGTGGATATATCCTTTTTGCCCCATTATATTTCACACCCTTCACAATATTGGTTAGGAGGATGCCAACCAAAGCAATTTCACCACTCTGGCATGTGCCTAGGAGCACACAACATAAAGCACAGACTTCCTTTTAACAGGTTACGTTACCGTGAGAACATGCCCAAGAAGGGCATGGGAATGGTGAATCCCGACAGGAGAGAACATGGAGGGATAGACAGGAGTGTGAAAAAAATTGTTGGCGTTCCAATTTATGGTACTTGAAACATTTTACTAGCACACTGTGCAACACGAGCTTGAGGACTGAATGGAGCAGTCTCCGAACTGGTGCCATAGTCTGAGTACTTCTGTTAAATAGATGACATGCGAAATTCCACAAGTGCGATTGTCAATACACCTCGCTTGTTCGAACCAAGGTGACGGGCCTTGGACTGGAATCATGAATAAGGCGCCAACGCAAGGTCTGGTGAGACATTTCCTGTCATCGTAGTTTCCTCCCTCTATATGAGCTCGTAAAGGGAGTTTCTCAATTCAACTGTGGAACTAGCAGGAGGTCAGCCACTGTGATTAGAGCAAATTTGATGCGTGAGAAGGCCTGCCGATGGAATTTTACATACCATACGACCTGCCATTGCAAGTCGTGCACTAATGTAAATAATTGGTAAGTTCATTAGTGCAGGTTTCACAACCAGCTCACTAACTGTTGCACTTCGCCATGTAACTAACATCTGCCACTTTCAGCAATGAACTGGAAAAGACGAAGACAGTGTTGCCTGCTATATAATTAAGGTAAGCTTATTCAAAATAAAACGAAAGTCAGGTATATTTGTCCTAATCTTCGCAAAATATTTATAGATGGATGATGACAGCATGACGGATCTTCGGTAGTGAATAAAAAATTGACAGTCACATTAGCATACGCAAATGAGGGTGAAGGCGAAAGCCTGCGCGCTCAAGAGACATTCATTAAAATACTTGACCTTCTCATTCGAATGCGTTGTTACTTTTTATTACTTGTTTTCTCCCACCAAATGTCGTGTGTTCGAGTGCCGTAATGGAGGCTACCTGAATTACCTGCGCCTTAATTAACTCCGCCATAATTAATATCAAAGGTCGTGGTTTCGAATGCCTTAGTCAACTCTATATTAATTAATTGTGCCTTAATTAACTTCATCTGAACGCCAAAGGTCGTGGTCTCGACTTACACATAACTTCAAGGATTCGACACCCACCGAAGGTCGTGGGTTCGAGTGCCTGAATGAACCCTATCTTAATTGACTCTGCCTTTTTTTTTGTTTTGGCATGATGAGTGGCGTCGGAGCCAGCTGTGGAAGACGACGACGACGAACACGCGAGCAGTGGCACGAGCGCGTGTCTGCGCGATACGAGCTCACGTGACCTGTACCGCACGTCGCCATTTTTCAGCCCATCGAGGGTTATGAGCCACTTAAGGCTTTCGCCTTCAAAATCAACCTGGAGAAGCTCACGTAGACTATACTGCCAATCGACTGCGAATCTGAACCAGGTACGCATTACCATGGGCTGGCGTTCACATGTCCTAACTTCTGCAACGGCCCGTACCAAGTGTACCTTATACGCTTTCCGGTGCTACAATTTTCAGTTATATATCGTGACAGACTTGCGGCTTATTTTCTAAAATTTTTATCTTTCTGGAATAGAGTTTATTAGGCAAATATGTCGGTATCCGAAACAAACAAAAAAGCGCGCTTATATCCACAAACGCGAAAATCAGACAAATCCCTGTAATTTCCATCATTCCTATGACGGCTGAACAGTCGCAGTGCGAAAGTTTCCTGTTGTAAGTATTTTTGTGTGAAACTTTGAGTTGGAGTAATCGTTTTCAGGTCTTTGGGAGCAACCTACTTTTTTGAAGAAGAATAAGAATAAAGTTTAATCGATGATATTTCTAGACTGAGCCATCTACGTTTGTGGTAATGGCACTCCTCGGTGACGGAGAAGCGGGGAGACGCCATCTCTTTCCTTCTCGTCTTTTCTATCCTGTATTTTGCTTCTTTCCACCGACTTTATATTCTTTGGCCTCTTTGCTGGTTTAGGGCTAAGCTGTTAAGCGTGGCGTTAAACAAGCACTTGCGCTAGCGCTCCATGAAGCCAGGCACAGGATTGTCCAACTGCCTGAAGCATCGGCAGAGTGGATGAAAGGTCGAATCTTCGAATTCGCAATCTGTGGTTGAAGAATTAGAGCTCTGGCAGATCACTGCGATATTGTTTCTTTATAAAATTTTGGGAAAGCACGGTGGAATTCCAGTTGCGGACACCGGTGGACTTCGAAACTAGGGGAGTGAGTCTACAGCAGCAGTAAAATGAGCGGTTGCGAAACGCCTAACTCCGTGCAACGTTAGAACTACAAGATGACAATGTCGACGTACCTTCTAACGTAAGAACCAACTTTCTCACAGACGAGCTCTCTTGGTAACAGGGCGAAATGTCAAACCCATGAAGTTCGACCAGCTCAGAAGCTTCCTTATTGATGTCGAAGAATTGGAATGAGAGCGTTTCTCCTAACGTTAAGCCATAGAATGGCGCCGGTGGCAGCTGTAATAAAGAAATAAAGTTTATGGCGCATTTTAAACGCCACAAGATTTCTAGCAATAAAGTGAGAAAGAAGAAAGAACTCTAAAGGTATAACTCCTTCGGCGCTGGGCCAGAGGGTTCGCAGTAACGTAGTTACGGTTGGATGGTTATTGTAATTTCGTTCCGGCGAGAACGCCCTGGTAACACGTTTCTTTGGATCCAAAGCGAAAACGGCGAAATTTGACTTGCATTCATTGTCTAGCAGCTCCCATTAATCTATTATGTTTATTTCTTTTTGTATTTCTTTATTGCTTGCTTTTTTTCTTTTTTTGAAGCACGAGAAGGAAGTTGGTCTTCATGGCTCTTGTCAATATAAACTGCGTACTAGATGCGCATAGCAAAAATACGTTAAAATTACCGTTGTTTCGAAGATAGATAGTTACTTTGTGAAACAGGTTCTATATACAATAAAACGAAATGTAACAGTAACAGATTTCGAAACACGATCCATTGATCTCATATCTGATTTTCTAACTTCTTATCGTTTACTAATAAAAGAAATAAATTTTCTTAATTTGCTGTAAGTCCTGTTATCTAATGACCAGCACCAATAATCAGGACATTTATGTGATGCCTACATTTTTCATTTTGGCTATTGCTCTTTTTTTTATAACGGCCAATGTAGAATGGAGTCTCATAATTGCAAAGCTGCTGCCCTGGGAGCGTTCTGTTAGCACATACCATCCAGTAAGGCTCAGAACAGTTAAGACAACCTTGCTGCAAGATGGACAAATGGGCTCGTTAGTTGATATCGATCTTCAGAACTATTTAAAGCACAACGAAAACACGAAAGACAGAGGAACTGCAGGACAAGGCAATTGTCCTGTCATTCTTCCGTACGTCAACTTTTCGTTGAACTTCAAGTACTTCTCAAGACAACCTTACAAGAAGAAACAAGTGTGTTGCCTATAATATTTAAGGCTTCGAGTGCACTAGCGAATAAAATAGAAACACTCGTAGAATGCAGCGTATAACGTGACACCGCAATTATTAACATGCCACTACAAAGCAAGATTTACCTCCAAAACGTGTACATCCAAGCTTACAATATGGGACGAAGTACCTTCAGAAGATGGTGAAAAGTAAGACTGAAAAGAAATTAAAAAAGGGAAAAAACATAAGCAGGGCTAAGATAACAAGATGAAATAACAATTCAAATAGTTATTACAGATTTTAGAAGTGTTGCTGCTCACATGGTTTGCGTTCGCTGTTATAGACTATCTCAAAAAGTGGGATAATGTGTTCTCGCTGAAGGGACAAGAGGCGGTTTGAAATGTGACTTCGATCAACGGAAGCAATTTTGTAAAAAAAAGAGCAAGAGAAGGAAATTGAAGAGTCAAAGCAGCTCGGCGCACTTCCATCGTAGTGTTTTCACCTTGTCTACGAAGCACCACTCCCACATCGTCTTCGAACCGTTCGAAGGCCAGTCAAAACGGACGACATCCCAGACGTGGCATGGAATTCCACCTTTGACAGCCTGCAAAAGAAGCTGCAACTACAGGCAGGTCGAGGCAGTTGAGGATGGCAGAAATATAGGCGGCGTGATGAAATTAGGATACGCGCAAGATGGAATCAGTTGGCGCAGGACATGGTGAATTGGAGATGAAAGCGAGAGGCCTTCGTCCAACAGTGGACATAAAATAGGCTGACGATGATTATGATTCGTTTCGACAATGACCACTCGTTGGCCACTTTAGGCCACTCGTTGCAATTGCTAAATTTAGACCAAGCAGAGAAACGTTCTTGGCTGCTCAGAAGAAGGACTGCCACCAGCGACGAGATATCCACCTTAATATGCTACGAAATGTACTGTCGTTTCAGTCAGGTTCCCAAAAGCCAATAGGTCCCTCCAGCAGTTTAGAGGGTCGTAACTGGAACGCCACAGCACCGTTAGCAGATCTTGGGCAAGTATGTCTAGAAAGTGGTGCTTAATTTAGTAGTTTCTCTATACAGAGATGACTCTTATAATGTTCGATCACAAATTTGCAATTTCAACATGTGGCCTACAGCGAATAATTAAAACGGTATTAAAGACATATTTTAGCAGGGCCCTGGTGCGAATTAGTTGGTTTGCGATCTTGAAGCAAGCTTTGACCAGCGTCTAGGAAACAATACGAAAGACGAGGAACACGTCTACGCTAGTCTGTGTTCATCGCGTTCCTCGTCTTTCGTTTCGTTTCGTTGCGCTGGTCAAAGTTTGCTTCAAGAAATATTTTATATTGGCCAGCTGGACATACCGACTGATACCAGAAATACACCTAAAAATGTGGAACATGGCTGTCACAGGCAATAAAAAAAAAGGATCTCTTCAACCCTAAAATGAACTATGTTTTTAGCACATAGTTATGGTGGTTCTTATGGCGCAAAATTGCCTTTAGCGCCGTAGCCGTAAGCCGCTTATTTATTTGATTCTCAGCTTCTCAAAATCAAAATCAGTCCATGAAATAAATGTGCACATGTACGGACTTACGATTTTCTTGTAGGCAACGGTCGCAGAACTGTTCCCCACAAAAAATGTTTTGGGTGAAAGGTTTTCCATGAATCGAGGAAGTATAATCATCTGCTTGTCGAAAACGACATCAGTGACGTTTCCCGCAGAACACGCTCCTGAACGCGGGACGTGGTAGGCCAGCCCTTCCTTCCCAGAAAAAATTACGGTGCTTTCAATCGACGAAGTGCTGTTCCAAGACTTGTAGTCCAATCTGTGCAAGTTCCGATTAACGTCTATAAAACCCTGCGAAAGAAACAAATTACTGTTTATGGAGTCGAACAGTCATATAGCGTCTCCAGGCGCCATGTGCACAATTGTTCACACCAGTATATCACATCAAAAGGAAAAGCCGTGCCGAAAAAAAATTCAGAGGACACCTACGCACTTCTTGCGAGTTGGGAACGCGAAAGCTTCAATGTCCAATTGAACGCCGCTGAGCGGTCCTTTGAGTCATGACGCGTTGTGGCGTCATAACTTTTGAGTTTGGAGCGTTTAGAATTGGCCTTACCGAGACGCAGCTAGAACGCAGGCGAGAGGTTGCATGGGCAACGAACGCGCGTATAACGCAGACTTCCGAGAGCGAGAGTGAGGGTGACGTGGCGTCGCGGTGGTGCCCTCTCCCCTCACGCAACACCTGGCGCGCTATCACCCCAGCAGGTGTTCCCTTTCGCCCGCTCTGCTCCGTCGAGTCGCGCTCATGACGTGGCGTCGCAGCCAATGGTACTTCAATTGCCATTTCACTGCTGTAGCCTACAGACGCCGGCTCTATTGCTCAATGGGCCATTTGACGCTTTCGCATCAGTAATGACATTTAAAACGTGTCGCATCATCATCATCGGAATGATGCCGAGGGAGGTCCCAGTTTTCAAACCGGGACTTTACACTACTCGATTTCTTCAGCACCACATATGTAGATTCTCTGGGTAATATTTGCAGGTAGTTTATGTTCGCACTCAATTTTAAAACGAAGCCTTCTTTGTCTCTTCTCTGCATTTGTGGGTGCTGGCTGCTGCTGCCTCGTCGATTGTGCAACAACTTGCAAGGGGCAACTGGGCATGTTAACCTTCTTGTCCAATCCTCCAGAACGGGTGTATGCCCGAATAGACAAGCAGAACTAGAGGTAAAAAAGCAAATAAGTAGGAAACAGGAACTTGAAGAAGTAGGATATACGGAAAGGAAGTAGTTGGCACCAGAAGCAGCCGAGCACGGAGAAGGAAGCTCAGTGAACAAAAGGGGTCAATATCCCAAAGCGTTTATGAGCTAATAGCATAGGACAAACAAACAAACAAAGAAAGAAACACACAAGCAGACAAACAGAAAGACAGACGGGGCCAGAACGTCGATTAAGCCAGGAGCGTTGAGATATACAGAAACGAAGAAGCGAAGGACATTTAAGCAAATAAAAATATTCGTTTACTGCTGATTCCATGTATGCGTGGGATCCGCCAATACTTTGCAGTTGAGGTTATCTTCACGGGTATGTTCAAACTGCGGTGACCTTCAAACTAGTGTGCGTGGTTGTATCGGCATACAGCCGATTACCGTTGCGCGTGCCCAGTTGGACGGAAGCTCTTGCAGAGAATCAAGCTGTCACGGAAAGCGCCGCTCGCCACGTGAGCCGTAAGTCCCACTGTTCCGCAGTAGGCGCATGAATAAGTCATTAACAGGACATTTTCAATCCGCATGACGGTTTGATCTAGAAGAACGTATTCAACATGTAGAATGCATATAGAACTGCTGTGCCAAAAAAATCTTAGACAGTTTCCTTCAACGACAGCTACCACCAGCAACTTTTCAGTGGTTTCGATAATGCGCAAGTAACTATAATTTTTTTTGGTGTATTACGTCTGAGATATCAAAATTCGGAGTCGTAAACTAGGTTGTAAACTTAATGTCGTTTCTGCATCAGTGGACCACATTACACAGCGGTTGTTGCCGTTAAGGAGGAATTGTATCCAGAAACTCGTTGAGTAATTTGAGCACGCTGAACAACAATTAAATTGACTGCTGGAAACCACTCGCAAAACATTGTCTGCACGTTTCTTGCAAAAAAAAAAAAAATTATGCTTACGTTTATAATGTGAAGGTGCTTCGAGGTCGAACTCTTGACCCTGGCGCTGTAGCTGAACACTCGCATGTTGTAATACACGGGATGCGAAAGGCCGCTCTTCCTGTTGGCCTCGCATCGCACTCCGTCGGGGATCTAAAAGAAAAGCACCACGCGTAACGTTAGGGTTCAGCGTGCTTGTTCATTGCAGAATGCTGCTGATTATCGACTTAAACACAAACACAGTGAAAGAGAGCCGAGGAAATTCGCGCTAGTAACTAATTGAACATCACATACGCGCCAATGTCTCTGAAGCACTAAAGTGGCTACGACTTTAGGCTTCATATTTCTGTCCTCGGCACAATCCTAAGAGAAAGCTTTAGCTCGCGGCCAACTTCATTTTGCCTGTTCAAATACACGCAAAACAAAAAAAGTGTTCTTCTTCGACGACCGTTCCATAGATTCGTATCAAATGTGTTACATTTAAGAGCATAAGCTACATTCTACAAATCGAAAGCGTAACATCAATTTGGGGCCCCGAAATCTACATACAAAGATTGCCGAAAATTCTAAAGAGGAAAAAATACTGAAGCTCCAAATATACAAATCTGTAACTCCGCGCAAAAAAAAAAGAGAAATATTGAGGTTTTCTAAGCTGCATCTGTTGGACCATCTGTTGGACCATCAGTTGCAATATACCAGCTTATATAGGCGATATAAGGAATGTATAAGCTTACGTGACATTGACCCCCCCCCCCCCCCCCGCAGCAGTTGTATGGTGGCTATCAACATCTTCGCGGGACATCCTCTTTCGCAGGGCCGGGACGGCGAGTTTCTTTTTCTATGTTCGTGGGCAGCTGTAAGTTTTCGTATAGGGGACTAAAGAGGCGCTCCTTTCTTATTTATGGCTGTGCGGGAAAGTGAAAAGCGCGAGAAGAGGTTTGGGAAAGACTAACCGCACCCGCCAAGTGATTTGTTCGTTCTTGCCAGTGAGTGAGTGAGTGAGTGAGTGAGTGAGTGAGTGAGTGAGTGAGTGAGTGAGTGAGTGAGTGAGTGAGTGAGTGAGTGAGTGAGTGAGTGAGTGAGTGAGTGAGTGAGTGAGTGAGTGAGTGAGTGAGTGAGTGAGTGAGTGAGTGAGTGAGTGAGTGAGTGAGTGAGTGAGTGAGTGAGTGAGTGAGTGAGTGAGTTTTCTCACTTATTG
The DNA here is from genome assembly GCF_038994185.2 of Dermacentor albipictus. Lineage (NCBI taxonomy): Eukaryota > Metazoa > Arthropoda > Arachnida > Ixodida > Ixodidae > Dermacentor > Dermacentor albipictus. The sequence goes on from NC_091824.1 coordinate 77,344,331, forward strand.
TACACTGACTAGATGTACAAGACTGAAAAATATATCGTGAAAACGGTGTACGTGCTATGCGTGCGATGAGCGAAAAGACAGCGTGCGCGAAATTGAGAAAACTATGCACGTTCAAGTGAGTTGTGTATAATTGTATAATGTAAATAGTTGTTCGTGTAACCTGTAATGCCAAATGTATCAATTCGGCCACGCTATTTTGTTATCTCAAAATAGTGAATTAAGCACGGGAAACGTATCGTACAGCCAATAGTGGTATTTTCGATACGCTGAGGAAGGCTTCCACTTGCGTATGGTTCAGCAAACCACTTACTAATAATCAGTTACTCTACTAAGCTATTACTCAAATGCCATTTAATTAGTTTTGTACGCATGATGACAAGAAGGTGAAAAAGTTCCCATATTTCTTTACGAGAAACTGTGTTTGGGCATTACAGGCTTCAATGTTACTTGTGTGATTGTCCCAAGAAAGCAACGATGTGTTGATTCTGGCCATGGGTAGCAAGAAGTAGCTACAGCATAAAAGAAAGCGCAAGAACGAGAAACAAAAATAGTCTGACAGGCCAAGTTGGGTCTATCGCCTCTTCTGACAATGGCGATACCTGATCGGAAGGTAAAAGCTTTGAGAAGGCTGGTTCACGTCAAATTGGACTCACAAGAAGCCGGTTCACTAAGGGGGTGGGGACACTTATATACAAAATAAAAAGAAATCATATAAAAGATAATGGAGAACAAAACTCCTATACGCGCAAGTGATCAATGCAAGGAAGGAAACCCACTTTGCGTGAAAGGGGAAGAAACGAGGGCTTTCCACGTCGCTACAATAACGTCGTTGCCAGTTGTGTCTGTTGGCGTGGGGCCCAACTGAAGCGACACTACTCCTAGATGACTCAAACCTGTGTGCCTTGCTGTCGTGATGCCAGATTCTTAGGTTCTAATGCACGCATTTTAATGAAACGCACGGGCATAATTTATTGAGGTCGGAGTGTTTTCTAGAAGCATGGTGTGCAACCACAACATCGATCCGCGTAGATGTCACGATGCCATAGTTAGGACACACGAGTCACCTGTGGTCTAATACATTTTGAATGCCAGCACAGACACACAGAAGTGGGAGATTTGTCATCAAAGAAACGTTGACAGCTCGGTCTCACTCTTTACTTTCTGAGCCTATCGCTACATGACGATGAGTGGAGAACGAAAGAAAAGAAAGACAAAGAAAACAGAGGGCACTTGTGCCTCCTTTGTGTCCAGGTTTGTTCGCGTTATCTCAATGACGAGGTTAGTTACACAGCACCAGTAATTGTAGCACAAAATAGCCGACGATGTGATTGTCGTTTATTGTGCATTCATTGCATTGGTTATTGACGGCACAATCATTATCGGCGAGGTCATTGTCGTGTAATTGCCTTCCGCCGTCAGCCTGTACAGGCAACTGAATCGTCATGCAAATTATTCCCGTATTAGGGCTGTTGACGGCGCTTTTCTGGCGTGTTTTGGTTACTGATTGGTAATATATCCGCTGGCTACCCTGTAGTGCAATTCTGGCACATTATGTAGACCGGTCAAATGGGGAAACGAGCCTCGCGAATAATGAGGCTTTCCTGCCGTAGCTTCACGTGCGTGGCCCTAGGCCGTCGTTCTATGCTATAGATGAGCCCGAATGCGAACACAAGCAAGCATTCTACTCAGGGTCTCATATTTTTGTCTAACCGATCACAATACGTCCAGCTGATGGCTGTCCAGGGGACCCGCGATTGAGCGGAGAGGCATGACCTCTCTGCTCCGACATGGGACCAGCCAACGGCTGGGTAGGGACCTACCTAGCAGGCCCCCTGCCTAGCTCCTCAGGACCCCAATAAAGTCATTTAGTACTATTACTACTACCAATCAAACCAGCCGATTATCATGGTTTCACGACGACGTGCCAACTCAGCATTTCTGAATAGGGATAAGGCAATCAAAGGGGATAAATTTGTTTTGTGATACCGTCCCGCTTGGCAGGAGAGAACAACGGTATGTAGCCATCTCTTGTTCGCACATCAAGACAGTAAAATGCAGAATATTAGAGGAAGATGAGCGCCACAGGCGGCATGAATCAAACAACTCAAGTAAGAAAAGAGCTAGATTCACTTCCGCAGCAAAAAAAAAAAAATTTTTTTAGAAGCTTTCACATGATGTAACACTTCGTGCTTCCCAACTCATAAATTAAAATCGGCGAGGATTCAGAGGCGTGTTCTTGGTACTTGACTTGTCTCTTTATTTATTTATTCCTAATATACTAGTTTTGCAAATTTTCACGTTGTAACAACAAATGATGGGAACTTTTTTCAACAGGCTCAGCATACAACAAAAATAACAGCCAGACTGGTGTGACTTTGCCAAACCACAACCCCATTTCCAGCCGGGCTGTTTCTTTCGAGCAGTTGCAATAAGAATTTTGAGCAGTTGTGACGTCTTTACCGATACTAAGACAGCCCTGCAACGCTATCCGCTCTACGGCATGGACCACAACACCCATTAGGGCATGAAATAAAACAGCTGTACCATAAACTAACCGCCGTTGTGGCTTACCACCTACGGTGTTGTGCTGTTAAGCACGAGATCTCACCAACTAGACCCATCCCTCCAACACTGTATTTTTATCTGGACCCTCTCGAACCGAGACAACTGCTCTCTGCCGACTGTGCTTTGGTGTACCTTTCAAGCAGCTTTTGCTTGCGGCATCAGAATGGCTGCAATGGCTGCTTGTGAAATCATCTAGCATGTCATCTGTCATTGCCTTCGCTGCAGCACCCAGAGATAGTCACTCGCTACAGTGCTGACAAGCCCCGGTGACCGGCCACTTTGAGCAGATGATCTCGGAATATTGGCTTATGTGGTCCTCACACCTTAGGGAGACGACGGCGCTACCTAGGTTCTTCCGTTCAAACGACCTAGTTGGAAAAACTCTGACACTCCCGCGTTCTTTTTCCAATGTTCATTTTCGTGTGTTTTCTCTCTCTCTCTCTTTTTTACGTGCGCTTTTCCACTCTCTGCCTCCCCTTCCCCAATGCAGAGTAGTAAACAGGACGTTTACATTCCGGTTAACCTGTCCGTCTTTCACATCTCATTTATCTCTTTCTCTTTCTCACACACGCACTTCAAAAAAATTTCAGGAATTGAATCACATGCTTTAGACGTTGCGCGCATATTACTCAGCGCACTTGAAATCTTGCCCGCACGTAGCGCTTTTGAGCACTTGTTAAAAATTTTTTTATGAAAACAGTATTTCCTTTTACTGCGCGAGAACATTGGCCATAATGTGCCCTTCCTTTTCACCAAACGTGACCATGGTGGCGTTTATGGTTGTATCATAGAAGCGGGTTAAATTCTGCGCCGTTTGTGAAACACACTTATAACGCTCCGGGATGTTTGCATAAGCATATTTTTTTTTTTGCAAAGCCAACATTAACACACACACGTTAAACGTTGCCTCAACATTATTCATACCATGCCCCTTCATTTTTTTTCCGAATATTTTAAAAAAATACCTTGTTTAGTTCACTGAGGACACCGTGCAAGCCAACTAAGAACCTCGCATAACCCATGAAAATAGGAGAAAAAAAGAGAGTTCAGTAATTATTTGAGACATTTTTAATCAAGCCTGTAAAATTAAAGTTTCTCCACACATTGCATTAAGAGAGAACGTATATTTAGCAATTATATTGAAAGAAATTATTTACCAACATACTTGAAGCTATTGGCATATATTACGCAGTGTATGGCCCCCATTTTCGCTAAATGTGAAATTGCCGCCATCTTGATCCTTCAAGGGAAGCGGTGAAATTTTGTAAACATTTCCTACAACGCATCTAAGCAGGCCATAAACGATGGTTTAGCTATTTTCATTTCTCCCCCAAATAAACCCCACATTTCGAAATTTGCCTGCAAATCACCTTCAACAGTGCCCCAATTTTCTTAAAACCTCACTTTGTGAGTTATCTATTTTGTATTTATTATATTGTTTTTTAGGAAAATGTGAAAACAGGCTTACGACAGTTTTGAGCGCTTTTAGTCGCTCTATAGACTTCGCTGTAAAAAGCACAGTCAAGCCCAACGCAAATATTTTCTTCTGGTGAAAACATTTTGCTCACAAAAAGTTAAGCATGTGCGAGCTTAAATACTTAACAGATATTCTAAGAACTAGAACTAAGACACAGGAGGAAAAAAAAGGGCAACGATTCGCGCAATGTGGTACCCGGAACAACGACATGTGCAATACTCACGAACAAGCTACCGAAAGCAAAGATTATTTACTCACCAAAATGCTAACCTCAAACGCACCTTTAGAAGAAACCACAATTCAGAACTTCATTGACGATTTCTCGGTATCACGAAGAAAATATACCCGCCTTCGCATTTACTGCTATGCCATTAATTTGGTAACCACTTATTGGACCTATTCTAAGCAGCGCTCTCGTGCACCACTACTTCTGCTTTGAAAATGGGTTAGTCGAATGCTAGTAAAGCTATTTAGGTCAGCTCTTTACTTCGGCGCGCCCACTTCCTGCACTCACATGCATTTGATTTTGAATAAACTTTGATTTTATTTTATTTAAAATATATATATTTTTGCAAAAGCCATTGACCCACCTCAAGGAGATCGTTCCGAAAGGTCGTCCCAATGAAGTCAAAGTTCAGAATATTCATGGTTATGCTCTCATCGCCGAACCAGTCACCATGAAAAATAAAATGCCCTTGCAAAGGTACCTCTAACGTCGAATTTCTTGGAAGCTTCATCGCATCTGATAAACCTGAAAAATTAAGGACGCTTTTAATGGAAGCGATGTGCACTTCACAGCTGTAGCTTAGATCGCAAGAAGTTACAACACGGTAATGAGTGAAAGAATTACTGCTGTGAAGAGAAGCTAGCCGATCGTACCCGCAGCGTGATGTCGATTGCAGGAGTTTTGGTGGTAATTTCCTAGTAGTTGTAGACTACCGAGCAATATTAGTCAAGCTCTGTAGAACATTTACTTTCTATGCCCTCTGCTCTTTGAAAATGAAATCAACCAATTGATTGACGTTAAAAAGCAACAGTGATTGTTACAGACGTCGAATAACAGCAGACAGGATAGACACTTCTAGAAAGAGCTTACATGAAACGGTCACAGACTAGTTGCGTTTACGCGTTTATTCACTCTCATTTACGTACTTACTTTAGTGTAGAACATTTCAATGTGTTGCGGCTACAGCACAAAAGTCATAAGTGAATTAATTATTGTATCTCACCGTAACAGTTTCAATACCTGTTATTCTTGCAGGAGGTCTCTTCAGATCGCGCATAGTCGTATTGTTCACTGTGAAGATCGCAACAAGAATTTTATTAGATGTGCATCGAACACCTTCTGCTACATGCGCACAAAGTGTTTCGTAACACAAATGGGTCAAAAAATACTTAAACAGGCTGCTCTATGGTGCCAACTGCTTGATCAAATGAATAATAAAAAAAAACGGTTGGTTCGACGCACTTGTCGTAAATATTCAGAAATGCTTAGCGGATGCGGTGTGATTCGTGAGGCTGTAACTGCCGAGTTATAGCACAAACGTTTCGCTTGAAGGCTATGCCAACCTACACATGGTGCGTACAATATTTTATTTCCAAATACGCGCTTGAATATATTGAAAATCTAGAAGGCACAGCGCCTACGCAACCGCGGTTGTGCGCGATTGGCTGAAACATCGCCGACGACGCTCTGACATCACGCCGTGAGAATTATTGCCTCTGCCTGTCGCCTATGATAGGCTAGGTTAGGTTAGGTTGGGTATAGGTTAGCGCAAAATGCGTTAGGCGGCGCGGCGTACTGTCGCAGCGGTTGCAAGGGCATCGAGCGTCGCCGGTGGCGTTTCAGCCAATTGCGTTCAACCACGGTTTTTAAGGCCTTCTAGATTTGCAATATGCACTACCGGGAGTCGATGAGGATAGCAATAGGGGCTTGTTGGTACGGCATATCTTATTTTGATATAGCGCAAGCTTGACAAGGACAACAGAAGGCACATCTGACACACACAGCGCTACTTTAAACAACAGATTTATTTCTCATTCTCGTCGCTATATATACACCCTCGACCCATCAAAAATGTTACACGTGGTGTATGACGGGTCGAGGGTGTATATATAGTGACGAGAACGAGAAATAAATCTGTTGTTTAAAGTAGCGCTGTGTGTGTCAGATGTGCCTTCTGTTGTCCTTGTCAAGCTTGCGCTATAACAAAATAAGGCACTACCGGGATCACCCCCCTCCTCCCCCCCCCCCCACACACACACACATACAACACACTTTACTCGACGATGGACCAGCCGAGCAGACGCGTTCGGTTGATTATGGCTTTTTGGTGTAGCACCCGGTTGGTCTATCGGTGGTTCATCAAGCTTTTTCTTGCCGGGAAGGAAGAAAAGTAAAACTTCGTTTTAACAAGGGATCATGCGCTGGCATATGTTTGCAGCAGTAAGAATATTTAGGAGACATTTATTGACCACCTAAGAACAGGGTCAGTCAGCGGATCAACTGTAGAGGTAGCGCAGATGGCTCTATAAGCCGATTCGCTATGCGTATGTGTTGTCCTGTGTTGAGCTATTCGGCAAGACATGGTCAGCAAAAGCGGGAAGGAAAGAAAGCTTTGCTCAAAAATAAAAAAAAAAAACATAAAAAGCGGCCCACCTTTTACAAATCTTCAGCCCGGTTATTATTATTATATATGTCTTAACCAAGAACGTTAAACAACATTACCGGAGTGGCAGCCCCTCGGCTTCTCACCGAAAAAGGTGAAGCCAGGGCTTGCCCTCACTTCACCTCTGAAAGAGAGCCTCCTGGGTCTCACTCTAGGAGAAGCCTTAGGGTATATTGAAAAGGGTAATTGGAATAAATGTTTGTCGTTTAGGCTCTATGTAAAATAAGCTCGGTGATTGGTATCGTTTGATTTCGTACCCACAGGGCCACGAGCCTCAAGGTATACACGCCGGAAGAATGCCGCGGAAGTCCTCGTACCACGTTTTGCAACGATTGTTATCGCGGGCGTGGTTCTGAGCTCCAATTACGTGAAACATATTAAGCCAATAACGTATTTGGAACGCCATAGAGGAACAGCATAAACATGAACCTCACGAAATAAAATACGCATCAAACAGGTACGGGTACGTGGTAAATCGTGGCTGTTGCGTAACTTGCTGATTATTGTCTACCTCTCCCTGAAAGCTGATAGCAGTGTTACACTGCGTGCTCAACATCCCATATTTTTGGGGAAGCAATAAAGTTACCTTACTCTCTTTAATTTGGATTAAAACAAGTAGAGATGGCTTGACGCCATATGGTGGCGATTACTATTTCTTATCACACGGACATAAAAAAAGTTGACAGTCACTTTAGCATGTGCTAAATAAAGATGATGAAGGCTACAGCCCGAGTGCTCACGAGAAATTTAATAAATCACAAGAAATTCTCATTCGAATGCGTTTGTTGTTATTTTCTATTACGTGATTTCTCTCACCAAATGTCGTAGGTTCGAGTGCCTTCATTAACTATTTCATAACTAACGGTACCTTAATTAACGTCGTCTTCATTAACATCAAATATCGTGGGTTTGAGGGCCTTAATTAACTATATCTTGATTAACTGTGCCTAAATAAGTTCGCCTTAATTAACACCAGTGGTCGTCGGTTCGATCATCAATGGTGTGTGTGTGTGTGTGAAAACATTTATTGTAATGAGGTCCGGAGGATCGGCTTCTTAAGCCAAGGCGGGCCGCTCCCACGTTGGCACTGTCAGGCCAAGCCTTTCAGCGACATCATGGGCCCTCTGGACGGCCCTTAGTTGGCCCTGAAACAATGGGCTTTGAATCCTTTTCTCCCACTGTGTCCATTCTTCAACGAGGTTGGGGAGAGTCGCGGGACACCCTGCCAGCATATGTCTGATTCCAATGATGCCATTACAATCATAGCATTCCATCTTAATCTCCCTCTCTGGATACATTTTATTAATGGTGTACGGTGTGGGATATGTACCCGTTTGCAATAAGCGCAGTGAGACTGCTTGAGCCCTGTTCAGTTTTGAATGTGGCAATGGGAATTGCCTGCGTCCTAAATAGTAGTGTTTGGTAATGTCATTGTATGTTATTAAATGATCTCTAGATTCCCTGGCTTGAGGGTGAACGGCTCGGTTGTGACACCATCAATTTTGGTGCCATTGAATTTTGGTTCCACCAAAGGTCGAGGGTTTGAGTGCCTTAATAAGCTTTGCCTTAATTAACACCAATGGTCGTGGGTGGCACCATCAATTTTGGTGCCATGAAGCCGGACGGTGTAACGCCTGACATCGGATTTCGGTCCCATGAGACGTCTAAGGCTTTCGCGCTAATAAAATGAGCAATATCTATATAGTGATGAAAACATCTACAAACTGTCGCTCTAAAATTAATACTTTAATGAAAGGAACAGAAGCAAATTTAGCTACACTTCTATACACTTGTCCTGTTGCAGTTTTATGAAATGATTTGCCGATTACGGGCAAATTCAACACGTTTGCAAGAAGTGTGGGCGCTGCCAACGTGCGCACAACAATGGCTTGCTAAATAAAAGCACGGCATGGTGGAAAAATGAACCACGCAGTTGCAAACTTACGTAGTTTGTGTACGCTGCCACTTAAATGCGCAAAAATGAAAATCAAACGGACAGACAACTTCGCCACACTGCCTGTCACCTACAATTTCTAAAACTATCCTCAAGACAACTTGTATTGCCATTCTAGGAGGGAGTATACGTGGATTTAGGGACACAGGTGGATTTACTTACGAGTCCACGTCACGGTGCCTCTGATCTTGTGGTCGGTTGTGTGCAATCCGCGTATGCGACAAAACTGACCGCGCACAAGGTCGTCTACCCGGGTCTGCACTTTCGCGTAAGACTTCAGCACAAGGAGATCTCGGAGAAAAAAGTAGGTCCTTTCGTCCGGCGCCGATACAAGAGTCAGGAACTCCCTCCGCGTGAAATTCGCCTCGGGGGCGTCCACACACGTTGTGATTCCCTCTGAAATGCAGTAGGCATGGTGCACCCGGTTTAGTTGGAATGAATACACACTTTATGATTGCCTATAAGGACAGACAAAGGATAGAGGGGTGCCTAATGAGTCCTGAAGAGGCTTACCTCCGGTACGCCTGTGTTACTCCGGATAATACGTATGACGAGACAATGAGACAGTGCACATCACCTACACACAACATACAGAAAGCAAACCATGCCACCGTGCATAGAACCCAATTAATGTATCTCACTAAGGACAGCGTCTCTGAGGAAGCCTGAAAGGGAGTGCTCACATTGCACGTGCTGCATAAACATCATTAGTTACTATTGCACTGCCCTTTCTCGTTTGAGCCTATAGTTACCGCGATTTGAAAGGCCGAGGGTGAATGTCTCTAAACCAGCGCTGTTGTGTCTTTCTCTCTCTCTCTTTTTTTTTCTATAAGTGAAGCTATATAGTTCATTTCTGTGCGCATAAAGGTAGGTGGAAGAGTAATTACGTGCCGTTGTGCGTCCGGAAATACTGCGTCACCGGCATTATGAATTCAATGACGGATTATGTCTCTGGTACGCTGATGCGCGCCTTGCGGAGTACTAGGAGTGCAAAAGAGATTAATGAGACACACTGTGCTCATGCAGGCAATGGCAATTATGGTGGGCGCTAAGTGGGACAAAAAAACGACAGTGCGCTCTTTTCACAAAAATAAATATCGGAAAGCAATGGCAGGGCATGACTGAAATTGAGGGGCGCGCAAATGCTTCAAACTTTCTTGTAGCAAGCCGAATATTTTACTATTAAGTCTTAGGGCTGAATGGTCGAAATTTGAAATTCAGAATATTTCTGGATTACCTTGTTTTATTAATTTGCACTGACGTGGGGATAACTGAAAAGAGAGTACTAATTGAGATACTCAAATTCCTTAACGATGTGGCGAAGGATGTGGCGAACGACGAGAGTTGAGGATCAGAAAGTATACATGCACACAACACAGAGCAGAAGCGGATTCATTCGCGAGGCTGCAACCACTGAGCTCTAGCACAAGGCGTGGAAGAATTAACCAACTCGAACTACGTCATAATTTCTGAGAGCGGAGCCAAAGGTGAAAAAAAAAATCGTATTTTCCAAAGCTCCTCAATCGAGTAGCATTAACAAGGAGGCTTACGAACACCCTCCTGTTTAATAGCGGAGAAATCAATCACATGTATTATGACGTTCATCGCATCACTTTGCAGATAGCATTCACACGACAGCGGACAAAAAAGACGTCAACGCGCACGAGCAAGCCCTACTTCTCTCCCCAAAGCGTTGGACCGTTCCGCACATTCACTCGCGAAAATTTAGCTAACAAGGCGAGATAACGAGTTGGTAGCGAAAGTTTCAACGACCGACTCGCACCGAACTGAAGATTGTTGTTGCGCAACCAAGGCATTTCGGGATCACATGTCTCGGTATTTCTTTCTGAAAATCTCTAAGCTGATTTGGGGCTTTCCCGCGTACTGCGAATATCATCACGCGGATCGTGTGAGCGCAGCAGAAACGTGTGACGTATGGTGAGGTATGGTAGCGACGCACAATCCGCAACCTCAAGTCGTGATCAATTGGCTCCGTTGCGTTCATACAGCTTTAGCGGCGTATGAACCCACTGCTCTTATATATAGCTTGTTTCGCCACCCCTACTTCCGCAATAAACAATAAATACACTTAATTTTAGTTAAAGCAAGGTAAGCTGCCGTGGGAAATTGAGCGATTGCCTTACGCAAGTCGATCTGCGTCAGGGGATAGAGCGGCATATTGCACGACTCAGATGTCACCAATTATCGGGGTGATGTTACTCCCCTACCCGATAATGCCAAAATAGCACGCTATAGTTTCCTTTCTTTGTCGTGGTAAGCTGCTGCTTTTCAGGCCGCATGTTTTCGTTCTATACCACGCCGTAACAGGTCTGCATACGGCACTGCTAAGTTCGTACATCAGTGCATCGCACCGCGATTTTTTTATCAGTTTATATTTCTACGCCTAATTAGGATCTGACTTTCATTCGCTCGCTGGCTATGAGTTAGTCAGGCCAATATATGCCAGACGTTTTATTTGATTGGGAAAGAATTTTCAAAAATCACCCGTGACATGTAGCACAAGTCTACTTCTTTAGCTGAATCACTCTCAAAGGCACACATTATTGGCACAAAAAATGAAAGTGAATGCTCCAAAAATTGACACTTTTTTGCTAATTCACTTTTACACTAACTACTTTATGAAGGATATTGCGAATTAAAGATTGCAGCAAGCAACATTCAATGAGATATCCACTTGGAAACAATTCTGAGGATGACATCAGTTTCGAGATATGCCCTCCTATCTAGTTAGCGATTTGATGTACTGCGAAGATCGCTGACAGAAATCTTGTCGAAAGTTGTCGTTGCACCACTGACTGAAACGGTTCTATTGGGACCTTCGCCTGATCCTCGTCATCAGCCTGATAGCCTGAAGGCTCTCAACAAACCCTCGCAAGAGAGCGGACTGGACGAGAGACCTTGAGAGTCTTGGACCGTGCAAGTTTTTCAGCGTCATCTTCATCCTCATAATCAACGTCTTCCCTGCTCTTTCTTTTTACACCCATTCCCTTTCCCCCAACGACAAGTAGCAGGTGAGAACATTGATTCAGGCCGACCTCTCGGCCTTTCTCTCATAATATACATCTCTCATAGTTAACGACTAAATGAGTTAGGCTAACCTTTGAGTTCCAAGGCATAGAAAGGCGTTTTGTTGAAAAAGTAACTGGAACGGCGGTATATTGTTGCGCAAGTACGACTGCGCCTATCTCTAAACTGGTGCCACTTCCAAAATTGGTTACAAGTGGATGCGCCTTGTAACATCGCTATCAACTCGTGTATTGTGATATGCGCGCTAATTAATTAGTTGAAGTTTACTAAATATTTTTTAATTATTCAGTCGTAAATATTCATTACTAATGTAAGCAATGCAAATATGTTCTAGTATTCCAGCTCAACAAGTACGTTTGTGCTAAATGTCAGAGGCGTTCTTTAAATTCTCTTAACGTCAAAATAAAACACCCGGTATAATTGTGCAAGCGCATGTGTGTACGTTTGCCAAAATATGCTTGAGATTTGCGGGGCATTAAAAAAAACGATTGTTCTTTTTTTTGTATATCAAAGCGTTGGCGAGACTTCTAAATGTTGCGCAAGGAGCCATCAGCTTCTAACATCGCTGAAATAACATGCTTTCCAGCTTGCGCGCAATCAATCAATCAATCAATCAATCAATCAATCAATCAATCAATCAATCAATCAATCAATCAATCAATCAATCAATCAATCAATCAATCAATCAATCAATCAATCAATCAATCAATCAATCAATAATATTTGGGGTTTTACGTTCCAAAACCACTTTCTGATTATGAGGCACGCCGTAGTGGAGGACTCCGGAAATTTTGGCCACCTGGGGTTCTTTAACGTGCCCCTAAATCTAAGCACACGGGTGTCTTCGCATTTCGCCCCCATCGAAATGCGGCCGCCGTGGCCGGGAATCGATCCCGCGACCTCGTGCTCAGCAGCCCAACACCATAGCCACTCAGCAACCACGGCGGGTAATCAATCAATCAATCAATCAATCAATCAATCAATCAATCAATCAATCAATCAATCAATCAATCAATCAATCAATCAATCAATCAATCAATCAATCAATCAATCAATCAACTATTCAATTAATCAAGCAACTATTCAAGCAATTAATTAATGAATTAACACTATACTTAAAGTGCAAATTAATCTATGTATTTATTAATTGATTAGGTAATTAAATAATTACTTAATAATTAAGTAATTAATTAATTAATTAATTAATTAATTAATTAATTAATTAATTAATTAATTAATTAAGTGCTACTATCCTGCAAGTGCTAATTAATCAATTAGTTAATTAATTACTTAATCGTCTAATTAACGTACATAAATACACCTTAGAAGAAAATAAGCCGCATTGAAAAATAATAAAAGCACGCGTAATTATGCAAGCATTCCTGCGAGCTTGTTTCTACCACGTCCACTGGACATAATTCTGAGTGAGCTTGCGCTGCGCCTTCCAGTGCTTCCGTCGCTCATTTGTAATGGAGTGAAAAGAATAAGGGGATAAATCTGACTTCATTGTCTGTTTTCTTGTCATATTTAGTTAGGCACATTTAATAGCTAAACTGTTTAGCCCCACCGACAATGACCTCGAAGTAAGACAATCTGTAATTGCTTGCACCGCGCGGCTTCTATAAAGACAACTAAATATCAAACGCTGTAGATTGATGAGAAATCGCGTCTCACCGTAAGTGCGTATCAGGTAGTTGCGCTTAGTGCGAAAGTCTTGAATGTAGGTCATGACGTCCCCATTCTTCACCACTCTAAAGGCCGCTCTCTTCTCAGTGCTGTCGTACACTTCTTCAAAAACTGAGAATTCGGAGCTTCTGTGTATCCCGTTCACTACGAAATTTGTTCGCTGAAATTCGCCGGAAGCAGCGAAAGAGCCGCTGTAGTATGGTATGCCTGAAAAAAAAGAACGTAGTTTGTTAACAAGATCACTGAATAGTTTAATGAATTGCTGTTTGTCCAAGATTATGATTACGCACAGAAAACGCTAAATTAACGGACGGTGCGGTGTTCGTTCCGTTTGTCCTTTGGTACATGCCGTAACTTGGTGTAACTATAACATGTAGCAGCCAGTTAAAACTTGCACTCCAGTACGGAATAGTAAGTCATGATAGGTAAATAACCAAAATAAAAATTGGGTCTAGCAAATGCTTCTGATCGGCGGTTATTGAGGAAGTCGGGCGACACATCAACATTTGCTGAGTTAGATCCCCTCTAGGTACAAGTTAAAAGAACTCACTCTGGAGCTTCGCAGGTGAAGCCCGATTTCCATTCCGTTTATCAGCTTCCCCAAACCGCGCTTGAGCCATACTTCAATACGTTATCGTTCTCTCTGAGACAAGCCCAAAAGAAACAATTAACTCGAATCCGTTCATTACGACGACTTTTATAGTTCAATTGATTCTTTAGGTTGTTAAACATTACGAATCAGTCACTGAACTTTCATAAGACATTTACCACAAAATCTTACCAACTTTTCATGTTTAGAACGAGATATCTTACCTTGGACGTAAGTAAATGTTGCATGAAGAACGGTGAGAAGAAAACAACAAACGCGGGACATAGTTTCGAAAAATTAAAATCTGGGCGGAATTGTGATGAGTACGTTACTAAGAGCGGCGCGTATAATTCTGTCTGCTTAATAGCTTTGACAGCAATGAAAGCAACAACTGTCATTTGGAGCCGTCGATTGTACTGAAGCAGCTTTGTGATACCACAATATCTCCCACCGTGACGAAGATAAAGCTTATCACAAAGCCCAGCCATGGCAGGGGTATTGCGGTATAGCTCTCTTGGAGCCGTCCCAATATATATTGGAAGGGTCTGATCATTCATTGTGCAAATTGCCGCAGAGTCTTATCTTCTGATAACACGAACCGCACATGTAGGCGCCGGCAAGCTTGCGCGGCAGCAAATGCCAGAGATAAGCTAGTGAGGAACTTGGGGTGTCTGGGTAGCCTGTGACTTGGCCTCTTAGAACATAGCAAGGGTCTAATTTTTTTATTGGGACCCTAATACACAGAATAAATAAATAAATAAATAAATAAATAAATAAATAAATAAATAAATAAATAAATAAATAAATAAATAAATAAATAAAAGGATCCTCTGCGGTAGCTGCGGTGTTAGCGGCGGCATCCGCATTTCAATAGCGCATAAATAAAAAAAAAAAACGCTCGTGTACTTAGATTTAGGTGCGCATTAAAGAACCCTTGGTGATCAAAACCAATCGGGAGTCTCCAAGTACTGAGTTTCTCATAATCTTATTGTGCTGTTGCCACGTAAAGCTCCAGAAGCTTTCTTTTTCAATCAGTCAATCAATAAACAAATAAATCCTGCCCAGTTTTAGACGTAGCGACATCGAACGCTCCAGAACATCTATCTGTTCACGAAAGGCAACTAAAACTGTTTTCTTGGACAAATTCTAGAAAAACAAACTGTAGAGCATCCGCTTTCACTAATAACAAAGCGGAACTTCTTACGACGGCATAACAACGCGGCCATCAGAAAGCATAAAATGAGCATGTCGACGCTATAGGAATGTGTCATTGAAAATAATTTGCAAACGCGTTCCATGTGTTCGCCACATAACAATTATTTTTCGTTCAACTTTAAAAGAATTATATTGGATCTGGCACCAAATACCACGTGAAAAACCGCAGTGGAACTGCTTCAAAACTATTTAAGTTGATGTATTTCGCTAGAATAGCCGCTCGGGCTTGTTGGTTTTCCATCCTGGTGTTAACAGCGCAAAACGCAAAGCGCAAAACACAAGACGAGGTGGCGTCGATCGTCTTCTTGTCCTGTGTCCCGTCTACGTTTTGCGCTGTTAACATCGGGAGGGTATGTAAGTTGAGTCATTGAGGAAAAAGTAGAAAATGAGCTAGCTGACGCACCGATTTCAGCTTTGTAACAAGTGCGTTTTACTATACCGCTATGTAGCTCCCCAAAATATTCTGAATCTCTGACCGCTTGCGTTTACTCCCTTCAACACGTTGTACCTATCCTTTGTCCCTTCGTAACCTATCTTTGTTGTTCCGTGCCTCCCTCTGTTTGCGCCGTAACGCAAAGTGTTGTCGCCCGGGTGTCTTGTAAACGTTTCTTTTGACAATGTGAAACAGAACTTCGCCATTGACACACATTCGGATTCTCGCAATCCTTTAGATAAATAGAATGGAATTTCCAGGAGGCGTGCTAAAAAAGAGTACTAAGCGCCAACCTTCTGTGTTCACCTGCTCTATTTGCGAACAGAAACTACCTCAAGCTCTTGTGCCATACGAGTGTTGAGGCGGCATTACGAGTCTTCAGAAAACGGAAGAAGAGAGAAGAAGAGAAAATAATGCAGAGAAAGGCAGGGAGGTTAACCAGAAGTAGTTCCTGTTGGCTACCCTGCGCAGGGGGAAGGGTTAAGAGGGATAAAAAGAGAAAGGGGGAGTAGAAGGAAGAGCAGAAGGGGGAGATAGAATGAAAGGGAGACAGGCACGAGCTAAGCAGAAAACGGTTTACGTCATAAGGACATGAGCGCAATCGGCGTTATGGGCGTCTTGCCATGCGAAAATATTTGTCTTTATGGCCTACATCTCCGAGGGAAAGACAAGAATTAGGGGCCTCTTCATAATATGGATTTATTATTTTGGCGATATTTAGCAGTTTGTATTAGCGGTGTCGTCCTTCTGCCGAACGTTTCGGGTGCATTATGAATAGGGGGAACATGGAGGAACATATATATGAAACTGCCACAGGGCTGTTTTCCCTTACATACGCGTTACCATATTTTGACTTGCCTTGCCTTTCCCTCCGTTATCTTCACTGATCATTCCAATCCATTTTCCTTTCCAAAGCTCTATTGTAATTAAAAAAGTTCGATTTCCAACAGTGTAAAGCAGCGAGTAAAAGTTTTACATTGGCGGAAATTTTGACTCAGGTTGTCTTCTATGCCTCCGCGCAATTCAGTTCCGTCTTTGAACGAAGATTATTCAATAGATGGCTCGTAAACTATTAAAAAAGATATGTGAAATGTTTCCCCGATGCTGATGACAAAGTCCCTGACCGATATAACCACAAGAGCGGCTAGGCTGGGCCTTTCTTCCGTTACACAGTTACACCCACTACTCCTCTTTACTTGCGCTCTAGCAACATCAGACGTGTCGTAATCTATTATGTAACACATACTCATACTCACAACAGTGCGGCGGCAACGGCAGTTTCTTGGTTACTTGTTTTTATTCGTGTACATAAATAATTTACGTGACGACGCTTCTTACAAGACTCTTTACGACTTCTCTGGGACGAGCCTCCCGCAGCAAAGTCGTTACAACTTGAGGCACGCTGGTCGCTCCCGTGCAGTTGTTGGAGTTAGTCGAGTAACTTGTCACTAAATAAACGACAGCCTGCAAATAAGGCGGGATATATACAATCGGGCCTGAAAGTGCCTTCCTTTGCTTGTGTTCGGTGAGTAGCGAAACTGACATTTCCGAGGCCAAAAACGGCAAAGATTGTTCGCTTTAGGTTAATGGGGTTTAATGGCGCAAAAGCGGCTAAGGCTATGCTGCGCCAAACACGAGGGGCAAAGATAGCGTCGGGACAGCTCACAGTTGAAAATCTTCGTTACTGAATTTACAGTACTAAGCCCGAAGGTTAGAAAGAGCGCAGAGAAAAAGAAATTCGCCCTGCGGCTTTGCATCCCACGATGCTGACCAAGCACGGTTGTCTTTGCACCGAGCACACACGAGTTATAGTAACCATAATCGACGGTAACATGATTGCCAGTAAGTGGTAAGATAACCACCTCGTGGGCACAGGAATAATTTCGCGCAGCGCCGAGATGTGTTGCAAGTCTGCACCGCGTCTCGCATCATCCGTCGATGTGCATTCTTGCCTGTGGCACGAATATAGTTCCTTTTTTTTTTTGAGAAACGCTCCGCTCATTTCCCGCTTGCCATATGCCCTGGTTGGACGTCGAACGTTGTAACAGCAATATTTTGTTTGATGTCAGCCACTAGGAGTTGCCGATATCTGCAATAGCTTTTTTCTTTATTAAAAGACATAGAAACTACAAGGAAAAGGGAGGGAGTTTAATCATCATATACTCTTTATGTGCAAAGAAAAGAGAGAAAAACAAACTTTATTTGGACAAGAAAAAGGCAACAATATTCCTTTGAGCCTCCTAGAGGTACCCAAGAAAGGAGAGAAATAGCAAGCAAAAATCGATGAAACAGGCGTCACGAAATTTTTTACGAGCGCATGAAACAGTCGAAAAAAGTTTACCAGTGAATACTGGAGTATAACTTCGTAAAGCGCGGCTAAATGAGATTGGAGGGAAGCTCGTACCGACCGCTGCATTAGAACTGCTCTCATTAGACACGTGATAAAAAACGCTCATTGTTGTGTGTGGCGCCAGGTACGCCTGTTTTCGGACGGGTTTAATGAACAAAAAAAAACGTTCTGAACAGAAATTAAAATATGCAGCGAGGGCTTTGGCGGAGTTCACAAATGTTTACCGATATTGCTGGGGGACGCATCCTTGCAAACAATGCCATAACACTCTCGTAAACTGTCGTCACAGAAACCATCGTACACCATTGTATAGATAAGCTATTTGAGTGGCAGTGAGCGCAGATGGTTTGTTCGCCACAAAAAAAGCCTAGGCATACGCATTTATTCACATCTCAAATTTTGGGGTGCGTGCATGCGTGTGTGGGTGCGGGCGTGTTGGCCTGGTGTGTTTTGTACCGCAAGACGGGTCTACACTATTGGCCCGCATTTTTGTGTACATCCATTGCGAATTATTTATTAACTTCGGGAGGACCACCAAAAACAACGAGAATTACAAATAATTATCGGTACAAATCGGAATGTGAGATTGCGCAACAATTTTTTTTCCAGCGCCATTTACCGTGTCTGCTCCTTGTATAGGCCGCGTCGTGTTTTGCAAACCTCGGCAGTGCTGTAGTGCGCGCTAATTTGCATTATCGTCTCTGTCAGTTTGCGTCGCAAATTGATTGACCCTGCCACTCAGGTGACAGCATTAATTACCCAGGCTATGCAAGGTCGCGGGTCTCTTTTCGAATACTTTTGTTCACCCTGAAGTGGTATGCAAGATGGCGTAGATCGGGTGTTTCACAATGAATTATTGCCTTCTCCTTGCAGATGTTTTCAGAGAAGCATTTTGCAACTATCTGAGATCCAGAAAAAAAAAGGCAACGCGAATTCTTGCGACGTTATTCAAACTAAGTAAAACCTAGCCAATGTGCATTCTTTAGTCGGCGCTTACGTCGCAGCGTAGTTGGAGGCTGTGATATTGCAGACATGCAAGGAGACAATCGTGCCACGTATAGAGGAAAACACGGGGCCTATGCAGTGCCTGTCTTTTTTTTAAATAGGGAAGAAAAATCAAGCGAAAGTCGTAGTGTAAACAAATGTAGAGACGACCACACGACCCAAAACGTCGTCTCGTAGTCTCTGCGTCTTTGCGTACTGTGTCTTCCTACAGATTCCTTCCAATTAATTTATGCGTAAGCTTTACAACTTTACATCAAGATTTAAAACGAAACCCATGGTTGAGATTTTGTGAGCCAAAGTTAACGTTGTCGCGCATCATATATGATATATATCATGTATGATAGAACGTATTGTGAAGTTACACAAAGACGTTTGAATTGTATCAGACTTCCAAAAATATCAAAACTATTTAAAAATTACAAAGATTGCTTTAAAAACAGTTTCGCAATCACCCCTAGTGCTAGCTTTATTTTTTATATAAACTACAAATTTCGTGACTTCATGCTTAATTAACTAATCGATAGCTTAAATATCTATGCTGAATAATCTTATACAAACCTTCGTCTCCCGTTAATTTCTGCTTCGTTTAGTTAGTCTTTAGGTGCTAGACGCAAGCCGAAAAAAAGGGTTCCTTCCTTTTCCTCTGCGAATTATCTTTTGCTGCTGTTGCTCTTATATTATATTATTATATTATTATATTATATTATTATTATATTAGAAGAGTAGGCAGGCGTTGTGCCCCTTCCGGTGGCAGTTGCCAGCCTGCTCGTTGCTTTCCATTTCCTGTAAGCTGTGTATATGTGTTCAAAACTAATAATAATAATAATAACAATTATTATTATTATTATTATTGTTGTTATTATTATTATTATTATTGTTGTTATTATATCTTGAAACACGGTAGGACCCGCGCCGTATTTATCTGAAGTGTTCCTGTAATTTTTTTTAGCCTATTAGTCACCCATAATGACTCTAGGAAACTGCATAGCCGGCAGAAACACATTTTGCTACCAGCTTTGTTCGCAAAAAAAAAAACACCTGCTCTTCTCCCACACCACAAAACAAGCCATGATTGCATGTTGTAACATATTATTCCGATAGCAATCATATGGACACTCCAGACGAATTATCGCCGACGTCGACCTGATGTTCTGTATTAATTGCAAGCGCGATAAGCATAAGTGGCTCGCTTGACGTACGCTAAAACGCTCGAGGGTGATCCGAGAAAGATAGGGCTTAAGAGGAAGCTTTAGCTGGGGCCCAACTCCGACGCGGCCTATTCAAATATTTGTAAAACACAAAAAAACACTTTTATGACATAACCCCTGGGCCGATTTTAATGAAATTTATTGCATTCGAGAGAGAAAGTTAAATTCTGGTGAGTGCTGCATGTGGATTTTCGATTTAGCGTTTTGCTTTTGTTACAAGAACTTTCAAAAATTTGAATGTACGACGAAAATATAGAAGCACCAAGTTTACATATCAATAACTATGTATCAAGAGCAGATATCGCAATTCTGTAAGCGGCAACTATCAGATCATTCAAAGCGGACAAATTCGATATGGCAATTTATATCTTTCGCGAATTCTTTACGTTCTGTACAAGGGTTCTGCAAAAATTGTATTTCCATATTACTAAACTTTTTTTTTAGATTCATGTGGGACATATCAATTTTGTCCGCTTTAGATGTAATTCACTGAATTGCGATGTAATTTTTCATTGCTGAGTGACGGAGTTCTAAACTTGATAGTTTCGTTCTCAGAAAATTTGCATTCTTTGTCAATTTATAATAAAAGATTGACAACCTAAATCAAGAATTCGAAACGAACACTCACTAGATGTTAAGTTTTTCTTTTGAATGCAACAAACTTCATCAAATTTGGTGCAGTGGTTGTGGAGAAGAACGAGTTCTCCTTTTACATGCATTTAGATTTACATGTTTAGTTTTATGTTCACTGCAATATATACAGCCGATAAAACTCAGAACCTTACTTCGCGTAAGTGTTTAATGCTTTGCTGACGCTATCAATGCTTCGGATTTAGGTCGAAACGTCATCTTTTGTTACTCCGTGATTGCTGCTTGCGTCGCTGGATCACCAGGATATGTTTTCCGATGATAATGTCATAGTAGGCTAATAAACCGTTAACGAACGTCCTGGTTTTATTTTGTGCGCTGATATGGGGCGTAGAAATTGTAAAAATACTCTGTTTATTTACTAATTTCTCACGTGTTGTAGGACGACCAGCCGCACCCCCCTCCCCCATACATCGTTTACAGAAAAACAAACTCAAAAATTATTTCCAGTGCTGCAGTTGCTTTACGTATCACTGCGAGAGGACATAGATTCAAGGTAAATATGTAACGTTTTCTTTCTTTATCGTTTATATTGTTCTAGACGACATTGTTAAACGTATATCATTTTATGATAGACTATGCGGTGAGGAATGAATCAAGTGCACACGCAAGAGTGTAACAAATGTTCTGTGCGCATGCGCAAATTTCGGATAAGCCCACCGTAGCCCCACTATCATTCTGTAACGAAAGCCTCTTGCGCGAACTATCCTCAAAATTTTAAGAAACTAGTGTGAAGACAGTGCGCACGACGGTTGAACTTTAAAGCTCAAGGCAATCACTAACGTCTCATCGCAAGTTCCACTCCTCAGAAGTTGAACGATTCCCCGATTTACGTACGCAAACACTTCCGTCAGCAATGCCAAGCAACCACCGTCTTCCTCGCGAGCAGCCCCAGCGAGCGTCTCGGGACCTTGCGTGGGCGGGAAGGGACGAACCGGAGGAACGGCGAGGCGGTGCAGACGGTGACGCCACCTGGCGGGACGCATAAAAGGCGCCGTTCCACGCGTCCCGACCGCCAGAGTTGTGCAGATAACTCTGTCGCCTAGTGACCGGGCCCGCATCCACCGGACGGTCACACCAGGGTGCCGCTTAGAGCAAAGGATACGATATTACGGAGGAGCGAGAACAACGGGCGCCCCGCTTACCGCGTCAACGACATCAAGACGCGGCCCAACCGGGGCGAGTTCCCGAACTTCGGTATCCCGAACTTTTCCCGCCCATCCCAGTGTCCCGTGAAAGGTGCAGGACTTGAACGGGAACAGCGGAAGCCGCATCGCCTCACTCCTCGACCAAACACGTGCACAGGAGAGAGGGACCTGCCGACGGCTTCCCGGACGGACTAACCAATAATACTCCGCAGGGAGGAACTCACCGCGTGGCTTAAAACGGAAGCCGGAGCTCCGGGCCCACCCGACGCGGGGCTCAGCTCCCACCAACTTTCGGGAAGCGGCGGCTGAGAGGAAGCCGCCGGGAGCATACTTTCCCGCCGATCAGCTGCCGCCCCTGCTCCGGCGAGGGGAGTGCGCGCGCTCTTTCCCGCCAGTTTTGGGGAGCGACCGCCGCATCCCGCTCAGGGCGCACCGGACGCCGCCGAGGGAGGGGCCGCCGCGCACACAAACGGAACGCGGCCGCGGGTCCCGGCGGCAGGCCAGCGTCAGACGCCGAGGCAGCGCCGCGAGGAGCGCACGAAAAGGGGAGCGCAATGCTGGCGGCGGCGCGAGCCATGTCCCTGGTGCGTGTCGGGCTCCTGCTACTCTGGTGCGTCGCCGTGATGCACACCACCGGCGTCACCGTCGCTACACCCATCGTGGGAAAGGTATGCCTTTGGCGTCACCACCCTCCCGTTCGGCGATTCACGTGCGCGGAACAAAAAAAAGCACGGCGCGGGAAGGTATTTTCCCAATTCGGGAGACGAAAAGTTGCGCCCGGTGATCGCCGCAAAAGTTGGAATCACTCCGGCCTGTTGCGCCGTCTGCTTAACTACAGAAGCACACAGCTTCTTTTTTTTTTCCTTTTGCGTTGCCGCGCAGTGCATGACTTTTTGTTTACGCCTTCTAAAATTTTTATCTCGTCGTTCTTCTTGTGTGAGTGCGGAAAACGCTGTGATAAACTGCAGGCAGTGCCATTCATTATGCCGTCTTCAGCTTTATTTTACAACCATAAAACTGTCTCCTCGTCGTGCATTGTGGCTAAGTTCGGGCTCGTGCCCGGTTTTTCTCACGCCGAGTTTCTTCGCTCCCGTCTCGCGCGGGACGTTCTCCTTAACTTCGGGGAAACAGAACTTGCGGCGGTCGCTGAAGGCGCAAAGCTTCTCTCGTGTTTCAGTGCTTCATCATTTTTCTTTTAAAGTTTCGTTAGCGCTAAGTTTTATAGTGCACGTGGAAGTTTTCCTTAAATTTACTATCCCCTGTTTCCTGTTTTGCCTAACTGCTTTTTCACATGAACAGAAATAATTCTCCTAAACTTTGTGTACTAATGTCTCGGCAGTTGCCGGAACACTAGTTGGTCGTAAAGTGCTGCAACTCAACGTAAAGAGTTGACATCATCGTCACATCACCGAACGTTGGGAGAAAATGGCCTCACAAGACGAACGAGCTACTTTTCTTTTTAGCTCAATTTGTTTATCGTAAAGCTGATCTCGCGAAACCTTAAAAAATGGCGGGAATCTCATGTGAGCAGCAACTGGCATTTATAGCCGTAATAAAGGCTGTGCCTTTTCTTCTCCTGTAAGGACTTAGCTTTTACTCTCTTCTTTTTGCAAACTTCTCTCATCCGACTGAGTAAATGGAGGAAGAAGCTACTTGGGATTTTCTGCTGTGGAGCACAACACTGCACTTACGGCGAATTTGATAGAGCGGATATTTAACTTTACAGAACAGAGCCGTCCTTGCCGCCTCTCCATTCAGAACCCATCCCTCCCCGACTTCCCTCTTTCATACTAATATGTTCACTATTGATGTTGCTCGAGATTTTTTCCAACTTCAAGAAATAAGGTTTGCATTGCACAAAAGATAAAAAAGAAAGGTGTGAAACCTGTAAACTGCTCGCATTCATTTCTGCCAATGTCAGACAGCTAATCAAAAGGGCAGGTTACTGGCGATTGCTTCGTTTCATTAGCTTTTCCTTTCTTTTTTTATTTCTTCTGCCGTAAGAAGGCAATGAGTATGCTTCCTAAAAATTACATTAGTAAACGTATGGCCCTGTTTTTTTAGGTCTTGAACGGTTGCCAAGTGATCTCTGCTGAGCCTCTTGGCCTCGACGGAGACACTTTGATCATGGCTGAATGAATGAATGAATGAATGAATGAATGAATGAATGAATGAATGAATGAATGAATGAATGAATGAATGAATGAATGAATCTGGTGTGCCAATATTTCAACGCATTCAGAAGAACCTCAGCTGCGTATAAGCTACACACTAAACATAAATAAGTACAGATGGGAGTAATTGCCTCGTCTAGTAACACATTGCCGAATATGCGTATAATACATTTCATCTTAAAGTTTATTTTTCTTTCTTTTTTCAACTGCGCCTCACAAGATAATTTGGTTGTGAAACTCGATTAGCTGGCTATCTTAAAAGCACCGTTTTGACGTTACAGTAACAAAACAACAACAACAACCAAAAAGGAACGTCAAAGAACTATGAACTCCCCTTTTCGTTCTCTTCAGTTTTCGGTCACTGGTTGACTCAGAAGCGCAGCACCAATATATTTTCCTCTGGGACACTTTACTTCGTTTATTGCACCTCAAACGTGCAAGGGCATTACATCCAATTCGCGGTAAACAAAAGCTACACAAAACTATAGTTAAGTAGTCTCGTCTTAAATAGATTCTCATCCGACGTGCCGACCGAAGTCCCAGAAAGTTCCAACCTGGGACATTTTTAACTCATTAAATCAATTATATCATATCTACAACGATGAATTCCCAACAGCAATGACCTCTTACTCACATTTGTTTGCAAACAACTGTGTAATCTTCCGAGAAACAACTAGGGAACACGGCATGCGAAGTTTCTGCGCGAACTTATAGAACTATGTTTAAAACTTAACTTCTGCCCTCGCTCTCCTTTCTTTATTTTCATCCCTTAAACCCATTCGCCCGTGTAGCGTAACAAACCGGACCTGCGTCTGGTTGACCTTACCTTCCTTCACTTCCTTCTCATCATCCTCATGCTCGTCCACGTTTCGTTAGCAATTGGAAGTGAATATAAATTCGCAGGTGTGCATATTTAATCCGATTTAACATGGATACTTCCCACCAAATATATGATTCAAGTCAACCACATCGTGGGACATTTCTCGCGTTCCATCTCCTCTGCAATTATTTCGTTAAAAAAAATAACCCCGTTACGGCCGAAATTAAAATGCGCTGCAGCTATTTTAAAACACTTTTCGCTAAAACATAATAAATTGTCTTTTAGCAATCAAGTATAGCTCAGATGGTTTTGTACGTCTGTCCCACAATTGTGCTTTGAGCTTACTGCAAAAAAAATGCAGTTTTGAACTGGAGTCTCTGGTAACTCGCCTGAAGATTTCTCGCCTGTCATTTTACCATAAACTCTATCAACACCCTGCTCTCTGTCCCTACTTATGTGACACGAACACCTTACTTATCTCGGCGTTCACCATCAGCATGAATTTGCTATTTTTGCATGTAATGGAACATGTCATTTATGATTATAATTGCCAAGCCCATCGAAGGAATGCAACGAACCTACCACTGAACTTGTAACGAGTGATAATATTAATTACTTTTCCAAATCAAGTAACTAAAATTCTATAGTAACAATTTGTACACAATTATGTTACCTGCTTTCAAAGCTATTTATTTAAGGTTTTGCAATGACCCCGTAGTTAACAATCGTTTCATTGACACTGTATTAATTAGCAGTTATTACGTATACGTAATACCCGCTATAAATGTTAAAGAAATGTTAGGCTACATATATATATAGCCTAACATGTTAATGGTAGGCTATAACATGGAAAATGTAAAACATGCAAAACATGTAAAATGTTAGGCTATATATATATATAGCCTAACATTTTATTTCTTCTCTCGTGTTTATTTTGTAGTTCACTCTCCTCTCTAAACCGATAGGCCCCCGTAAGGGTCATACATTAAGTAATTACATAAGCATTATTAAATTATAAGTCCAGATGGCAGTACTAGGCAGGCTAAACTTCTTTAATAAGAAATTAATCTTTTTTTCCGTACGGTGAACTATTTATAATGCGAAGTATTTTTTTCAACGCAGGCACAAGGTTATTCACACCAGAGGGCTTATAATGTACCACGCCCTAAACAAACATACAGCAACAGTGTATGTACGTGTGTGTCTTGTGTTCTGTGACCGACGCTGTACATGTGGCGCCCTCCAGTATGACGTAACAACAAACCTGTCATGAAACTTAAGTTTACGCTTACGCGGCTAACGCACACGCCAAACTAACATTCCTGGAGTACAGAAGAAAAGTTGTGCAACCCTTAAAGAAACTTTTGTATACCTGGAAGCAACTGTTTGCGACCTCCTTACCAGTTCTCTTGTGCATCCTACGCTTACTTGTTTGTAATTAATAACTTCTCAGATGGCTGAATGATAATACTGTGTCCATATTATTGTAGAGCCTAAAAAATATTTTGTACTGCCTCCACCTCCGAAAACAAAAAAGAAACATAAATAATAAATAACGGTACATCGATTCTGAAGGAATTACAGTCACTGACCAAGTCTGATGAATAATCTGACGTTTCGGAACCGCGTACGGGTTCCTTGTTCACTCCTTGTTGATTCCTTGTTCCTTGTTCCAATTCGTCTGGTCAGGCATTTCCATGCCTGACCAGACGAACTTTCGTCGAACCCTTAATTATGTTACATTGATTCTCTGGCAATTCCGGCGGTCATTTGAGATGAAAGCTTGTTTAACTAAATTTACTGAACTAACTGAAAACCCTTTTGTGAACGAAAGATATGCCTGCGCAACAGTCGAAAACTTCGTAACGGTTTTCCCATTCCGGATTCGTACACTTTTCGAAAGCCGTTCCCGCGGCGGTCGTTCTCGCATAGCCGAGCAGAAAAGTTTGTTAAGCTGTGTAGCTTCCCGAAACGCTTGCGCATTCTCGACTGTGTCGTGAAAATCATTACGAGATTCAGTCAACCATCTGGCGGCGCGTCTAATCCGCTATAAATTAGAGCAAAAAAATAACAAATAACATGACCCGAGTTTAAGAGTAGCTACAGCGCTTATTTCGATAGGACCAGGGTCGCTGTTGAGCTTAGAGCAACATTATTTGAGCTACCGCCCAAACTTTTGCGTGCGTGAATGCGCTGAGTTATTTTATGCAGGCGCGAACATGCCTAGTCTAGTGCGAGGGTTACTGCTAATAGTACAGTTTCTAGCGACACCCGAAAAAAGCTACGGACTTTCGTAACGCATACGCGCATCAACTATACGAGCTCGTCCATATTTACCGTCGGTATTTTTTTCTTCGGTTCCTGTGATTCATGCATAGCTTTGCTGCAAACGTGTGCTCTCGAACTGTTTCGCTTTCACTCGAACTGTTTCACTTGAACTCGAACTGTTTCACTTTCATCGTACAAGTCTTTATTCGCAGAAAGAAGATGAGTCTACTTCCATAAGTCAAGACCTGCAAGTGCAGTGAACCTACTATTCAGCAGAAAGTTGCATATATTGTCTCAAAATTATGACTTCGTTCTTTGTGTTTGTTTTTCTTGTAAACCGCGGCAGATGAAATCAAGCTTTGAAATAGGGGGTCGGTAGCATAGGCACGATGAAGGCAATCTTACGTCGCACGGAGGGAAGTGAAAGTGTGACTATATTAGCAAAATTTTCACTTTGAAAGTATTTGTAACCAGCGTAATCGCCTACTTTGTCAGTTAGTAACCTGATTAAAATGTTAAAACTGGCGAAATGTTTGCTTGCGTCCTCCTTGCTGGCTTTCTTTCTTTGTTTGCCGATGTACTTCGCTTTGTTAGAGATTTAAAAAAATAAATGAATGGGCAAAATCAATCTTCAGAATCTCTGAGCCTTAAATTTGAGGAAAATCTTAGAACCATATTTTGAATACTTTACTCAAAACAGCTTGAGTCTACTGCTTTTCTTTTCTATATTTGTACGTGTGAGTGAGTGAGTGAGTGAGTGAGTGAGTGAGTGAGTGAGTGAGTGAGTGAGTGAGTGAGTGAGTGAGTGAGTGAGAGAGTGAGAGAGTGAGTGAGAGAGTGAGAGAGTGAGAGAGTGAGTGAGAGAGTGAGTGAGTGAGTGAGTGAGTGAGTGAGTGAGTGAGTGAGTGAGTGAGTGAGTGAGTGAGTGAGTGAGTGAGTGAGTGAGTGAGTGAGTGAGTGAGTGAGTGAGTGAGTGAGTGAGTGAGCATCCTCACTTATTGCAGACTGACTAGACGGACAAAATCTAACGTGAAAGTGGTGTACCAGTCAGCATTGCGAGTGAAATAGCAATCGATCGGACTTCTCAAATTTTTGTGGCAAACTGCATAAGGGACTAGCTGAAATAGCACAGCGGTTCCGGTCTGAAGTTGAAGCACACCAGAAAAAAAGACGCATTGCTAATGATATGCTGAAAAAAGAGGCCACAGAAGGGTCGACTATCGCACACGTTAAAAAATGAAATCCGAGAGACTAAGGTGGACTAAGGAGACAAATATTAAAGGAAGAAAACACTACAAGAACCCAGGATAACATGTATGCATAGTCAGAATATGTAAGCTACACGCGAACGCTCATACTTAGCGCGCTTTACTAGAGCATCTGCGCAGTCATCACGCGAAAAAAAAAAAAGATACGATCAAGTGTAGGATAAATGGCATGTACGTGTCAAATGGTACTGAAAATCAATCGAATGTCTTAAGTGGCATGGTGAATCGAGGCCCGCAGAGTTACACGCGAATATGGAGTTGTCAGCGAACACAACTTTCGCGAACATCAGCTCTGCCAGTTAACTCCGGTAAAGCCCTCAAAAGTGCACTAGGTGGTTTATTCATCTTACAGCGGACAGCTGGGCTAGCTGCAGTATTGACATTTCATGCATTTCCACAGCAGTTTAAAGAAATAGGAAAAACCGTAAATCAAAGGTTAACCAAGTGAAACCAATACTTAACCAGGGTAAAGCAAGCTTTCGGGTTGCATATCCAGTGTTAGCTGAGCCATAAGCCACAGCCAATTTTTTAAAATCCCATGGCTTTCTTTGGGATCGGGACGCGTTTTTCTTTTTCAAATGGAAGTGCGAATATTCGAAGTTTCGAACACGAGTTGCACAGCATGCGCTGTTCGATTTGTGGTCGACTAGAGAATGTGCTATTCGAAGTTATCGAACATTCATTTCTTTCGCATATACAGGGTGTTCTCTTTTTCTTTCTTTAGCTGCACCTAATGCTTAAAAATTGCCTGTGGTAGACAGTACAATTTTTATCTAAATTTCTCGATGAGCCGGCCATTACTTCTACGAGAAATCAAAATGCTTAATTGAATAATTAATTATGCCAATTAATGTTTGACTTAATTACTTTACGGACCATATTTCAATCTACGAATTGTAGCTGGTGAGTGCACTATAAATATCGACTTAGAACGAATTTTCAGGACTAGGCCAGTTTCGAGATATTAATTTTCAAGGTGTCCGACGAAATCCATTGGCGTTCCAACTACTTTCGCGCTTCGGATGCACAAAACAGCGTATTCCCGAAAAAGTAAAGGGCATTTTTACCACGAGTTTGACGGTGCATATCTCGAAGCGAGTGCCATCGTCAGAATTCGCTCTTAGTCGATATGTATTACATACCCACTAGCTACAATTCGTAGATTAAGATCCGTCTGTAAGTCGATTATATAGGAAGTTAATTAGTGATGTTACGTTAATTATTCATTTGAGCATTGTGATTTTTCGTAGTAGTAACGGCCGCCTCATTGACCAATATATAACAAGAGTTAGAATTGTGCTACTTAAAACAGGTATTTTTATTAAGATTCGTTGTAGCTACAAAAAAAAAAAAACACCCTGCATAACGGATATAAACACTCAGTGAAATCTCGAGGAAGGCATAACGATGAATGTTAGGACTGTTCCGAATGATTCTTCTGCAAGACATTTGTGGCTGTTGAGAAGGAGCACCATTTCCTGAGGAAACGCGTGGGGCTCCCAAATTATAAACTTCAGCTCGTTAATTTCCAGACACCCAAAAGAATGACTCGCTTTTTAGGCAGCCTATATACAAGCTTGCCTTTATTTTTGTTTATTTTGCCAGTGTCTCCATCTTGCATTTCTTTAAAACAATGTGCTGTGCTGTAGTGCCACGCCTTTCTGCTCACAGCAAACACAACATTGTAGGTCATGCATCTGGTAACACGCTGTTCCCCCGTTTCAGTACTGTCATTGCCCCGTAATGCCCCGCATAATTCAAAGCAGTTGTTCACCATTGAGAAGTTTCTTTGGTTATTCCGACGTCTCATTATAAACGGCATTACGTAAGTGTTGTCAGTGTATATAAGCCTGATTTGTTTTCCTTAAGAAGCTTCGCATATGATGTCACCAGAGAAACGAGGATATATTTGACATTCGATTCGATAACTGGGGTTCCTAGTTCTTGAATATTCGTATTCGATGCGATTCGAAAATTTCGCCATTCGCACATCGCCTAGCATTACCGCGTCTGGAACGCGCTCGGTTTCCCGTTTGTATGTGGCCTGGCTCACCGCGCAGCTTTTACAGTGAGCACGTTATTGAGTGAATTATATTGCTGCACTTGTTACATCTGGCTTGACTCGCCTGTTATCGTATTATTATCTCTTTTCTTCATTTTCTTTTTCATGTACAACGGGCTTGTACGTAACGAATTATATGTAATCAATTACTAGTAATCAATAACATTTTTTGCGATGTTGTAATTATACTGCTTTGTTTACCTTGACAACGTTCAATGTAATTCAGTTGCTTTTTTTCAGTACCGATCACATGCAATCCTTCATTTTATTGATGAGCCAAGCTGTAACAAACGGTGCAACTTCGACAACCTGAGTTAGGCGAAAACTAGAGTAGAACGCCCGACATCGTGCCAAGAAGCAGCCTCGCGAGTGCACATGTTCAGGCAGGCAAACCTCTGGGCTGAGTATTAGTTTTGTTTCCTCACCTAACTATCCACCAGATGTTGGCTGACCAGTTTAACAGGTGCTGGTATGTCTCGATAGCAAAGGCCACTTGGGAGGTTATAGCCAGGAAGTGACATGCGGACAATTTTTTTTTCCCCGCTTTTCATTGGTCCAACAGGGAGGGTATTCTTCTCGACCTAGCAACAACGAAGCACTGCGCTTCACAGAGAACCCAGGTACTGAACAACCACAATCTTGTGCGCAAGATCCGCATATGTTATAACATATAACCCATATATACGAAGACCGAGAGGCTCGTGCAGTTGGGCATGCACAACACTCTAGAAGAGACTCTCGAGGCGCAGGAGAAAGCTCAATGCATCAGACTCTCCACCACGCAGACCGGAAGACACATCTTCAAGACGATAGGCATCTCGCCCGCCACAATTTAAGATGAGCACTGTGATATGCAGAGGAAGCTGAGGGACTGCATCACGGTCATGCCCGTTCCGACGAATGTACGTACACCTAGTACACAACGTGGGCAGAAGGCGAGCTGGAGCCAAAGCCTTGCACGAGAAAGCCAGGGAACGAGTAAAAGCAAGCAATTTCGTCGATGCCGCGTTAGAACCCAGCAGGCGAGCGTTCACCACGGTGTGCCTGGATTGTAGAGGAAAGGTCGCGAATTCCGTGTCTGAACATACAACAGATACAGAGACGGCCGAACAGGTAGCCATCATACTGGCACTACTGGATGGCAACAGAACCAGAATACACAGTGACTCGAGAGCGGCCGTGAGGGCCTTTGCCAAGGGCACCGTTTCCACACAAGACCCCGGCGATCCTCCGCGGCAAGGAAGTGAACCAGCACACGATCATCTGGCTTCCACCACACACGCGAGAGATGGGCGGAACCCCGACTAATCTCAACGAGTCAGCTCTGTTGAAGCTTGGGCAACCTGGTGCCAGCTCACGACGCTGAGCGAGGGCTTACAGACCGTGTGGCGACAGGGCACAGCCAGGCTTCGAGGTTGCGTACTGCAGGGACCATCTTCTCTCATACAACGAACTCACGAAGCACTTTTACCTGGCGTGCAGATTATATCCGCCTCCGCGCAGAAAGCCAAAGACACCCCAAGCTTCCACCCTGAGGCTATTGCCGACGGGGACCTATCCCGATCCCCTATTACTAAGCAAAATATTTCCCGAAGTAATGGTTTCATACAATTA
Organism: Dermacentor albipictus; assembly: GCF_038994185.2. Classification (NCBI taxonomy): domain Eukaryota; kingdom Metazoa; phylum Arthropoda; class Arachnida; order Ixodida; family Ixodidae; genus Dermacentor; species Dermacentor albipictus. The sequence continues at coordinate 77,376,532 of NC_091824.1, forward strand.
CCCGCGGTGCGGTAGCGTAGCAGACTTCGAACATAAGCTCTGGTGGTGCTCCGCGTAACGCAGTGAGATGGACAACACCAACGAGTGTTGGGACGCTGCTCTACGTAGCCCCGAACTAGAAAAAGAGACATGGGCGGTCCATCGGGCCCATGAAGCGACCGAGAAGCTAGGCCTTTCGGTCCCAACGTGGGATCGGCCCGCTTCGGGCTAGCAAACTAGCGCGACGTGAAGGACATGAATAAAGTTTTTCATACCATACCATACCTACCACCCGGCGCGCACAGAAATGGCTGTATAAGCACCTTCTCTTAGCCTCTTTCTTCCTCCTCGAGCAAGTTTACAGTGTTGCTGCTGACGCCTTCGCTGCAAAAGAGAGAGACGATGAGTGGTAAAATTTTTGAGACTTATAGTATTTAAGCACCATTTTAATAGTAGCAGTTGTTATAGCATTTAAGCATTATGGGAATGGCTGCAGAGGATGCACTGAAATTGCTAGGTCACCTCATTCTGTTTACTGTGTCTATGCAATGTCTATAAGAGCTCGCAGTAAAGAAACGTAGAAGTAATCGATTGCTATTGTATAGGCATCGGGCGGCCATCATAAGGCACCAGCGGCACGTCAGCGATGGATGGATGGATGGATGAATGGATGGATGCTATGAGCGTCCCCTTTGGAACGGGGTGGTGTGTTGCACCATGAAGCGCTTGTTATTATATTGCCTAATGTCCTACCTATGTTAACGAAGAGAAAAGAAAAAAGAAGGAAAGGAAAAAAACTCACGATGAATTCCCATAACCAAACTTTCTGAACCTTTATTGTGAACTCTGCTTTTGCACGCCTCTGTTTGTCGTTTCCCTACTTTTCTTCCACCAATATTCCAATCGCCGCTTAGTAATCTCTACTGCGGACATGTTTACTTTTCCCCTACTTTTGCTGAACCCAAGGGCTTCAAGGAGGTCAAAGATGCCTAAATGTACCGCTGGGCAGATATCTTCACATTCTAATAAAACATGCTCCACCGTTTCCGTTGCTTTACCGGAGCCCAAGCACATGCTTCTTCCTCCTTCTTATATCTTGCTATATGTGTGTTCTAAGGCGTTCTTGCCAAATATGACCTTCAACATTACGTTGCTGCTCTTTAAGGGCTTTGCATGGGAGTTATTGAGCTAAAAGGTTTTCGTTGCTAACGAAGCAGTTCTTGAAGACTGCTCTAATTTTCTCGTTAATCATAGTTTGACGAAGTATTTGTCAGAAGGCTGCAAAGGTTACCATAGTCACTGCAGTGTTCATGAGCAATAAATGGCAGGATCGTGCGCATATTATTTGGCTCCAATAGCAGTGTGCGAGACTATAGCACACGTATGCATTGATGCTGGGATCGAACCCCTGACGCTTCAGACGTAGTAGCGCGATGTTCAAAACTTACGCCATACTCACGCCTTCTTTCATGCCGGCGCTAACTGAAGTCGAGCACCTCTACAACGAAGGTCTCTACAACAGAATGACCTGTATAACGAAGGACTGTATTACACCTCGTCGATATGACTGGCACGTATACGTCACGTCCCACATAGCACGAGCTAGAGCACTTGTGTGCGCTCTAGCTTCCAGTCGGCCACTAGCATTCTAGTGGCCGACTTTCTTCCTTGCGTTACGAGCGGGAGCGCGTCGGTTTGTACCGTTATCGCCTCACGGCTGTTAGCACTTTGGGACTCTGTGTTAAATTGCACCTCTGCCTTCGGGGTCGGCTCTCATTCCCGAGTACTGTCCTCGTAGTAGAACGCTTCAAAGACGCTGCGAGACATTGTACCACCCACTTCGGCTTCGACCCAGGTTGCACCGTTTCTTTCCGGAGCAAAAAATTCGCCGACGGTTACGATACTCCCTAATGCGAGATCTACGCGTGTTTTGATTTCTCGATATATTGGCTGGCGCAGACGGGTCTGTCTTGTGCGGCCCATTGCAAACGGTGCGCAGTGTGGCGCGACTGCCTCGCCAAACGGGAGATCGCGAGAGGCAGCGCGTGGGTGACGCGCGCGCGCGCGCGCGATTCACAACAGCCGCCGCAGACGGACCTCTGCTCATGCAGCGCTTTGGTTCCATATATGGTATCTCGATGTGCGCGCTTTTCTTTTTTTGCGCCAGAAGTAAGCTCTAGGTAATCGCCGCTGGACCGAATGCCGTCGCAATGCGTCACAAAAGTTCTCGCTTTCCCTGTATACCACGATGCATCAGCGCGGTATGCCCGGCGCTTGCAGTCGGTGCAAAAGTGGCGGCGACCATGCGCTTCGAGTATCGCGCTTCCATTGCTGAGCACTGTATACTTACTTCTGCGTACAGACAGCGCGTATTCAGTCTTTCCGCCGTTCCATGTGGTGAGGCTGCGATGAAAAACAATAGGTGAATGGCCTAACTAGCTTCAGTAATGTTTCAATAACTGTCCGTGCACACAAAAACGCAACATGTTTGATCAGATTTGTTTCACGTGGTATTTCGGCAACGCAGAACAGAAAAAGTACAACCACGTAGCATATTATATACACGCAACACTTGTTGAGCTTGGCTCGGCCGCCACATGCCGTTTCATTTGTTGCGCCACCGCATGAAGGCGTCACCGGTCCTAACTAATCTCGCGGCCGGTACCAATAATTCCTCAATTACTTTCGTGGGGCGGTAATTGGAAGCTGTGACGAATTACATTTTTGAATCACGTAACTGTAATAGTAATCGGTTACTGCTTTCCTGCAGTGTGCACAAATTTGATGTCTAACCACTCCCACTTCTTCTATAGCTCCTACTGGGTTGCATTATAAATAAATAAATAAATAAATAAATAAATAAATTGTAAAGGCGTTTGGACCAGCCGTTATAACAGAGCACGGACTCTCAGCACGAGCGGTATCCAGGAGCACAAGCGCTGAAGAGGACGGCCCACTAGAAAGCGGTGGAGAGGACGACCCACTGTGTCGTTCCGATCCTTCTCTACAATTACCCAAGGGAACGAAAAGGGAGCCACCCGGTGTCCTAACAGCTTGTCACTATGAGTGGGTCATAGTGGGTCTTGAGGTGGTCGACCTTGACAGTGTCTCGTCCACGTCGGTGCATGTCCGAAAACGGTTCAGCGGGCTTGATCACGTAGTTGACCGGAGATGTGCGTTCGGCGATGCAGTAGGACCTTCATACTTGGCCAGCAGTTTCCACGTGAGCCCGGATGCAGTGGAAGGGACCGAGAGCCGCACAAGCGCTCCGGGGAGGATCGTGGGCGCAGAAGCACTGCGAACGCTTTTCGGGCTCTCTTGGTCATTTGAAGTAAAGGGCCGCGCGAGGTCGCGACGCTCTTCGGCATGTGTGGCTGTGGCAGAAATAGGCGCACACTCAGATGTACCCGGCTTGTACGGAAGGAGTGTGTCGATTGCATGCGACGGGTGCCGGCTGTACGATAAGAAAAAGGTCGAAAAGCCGGTGCTGCTCCGAGTTTGGGACCAACCGATAGAGCAGGGCACGGAATCCCAGCACGAGCTACACTCACGAGGAAATGCGCTGAAGAGGACGACTCACTATATCGTTCCAATCCTTGTCCACAAAACAAACAAATAAATAAATAAATAAATAAATAAATAAATAAATAAATAAATAAATAAATAAATAAATAAATAAATAAATAAATAAATGTGCCTGCGATGAATATGCCTGCAGGGGCCTCTCTGATTGGTGCTAGGATATACTGGGATATCCTTTTATAATCATCCGCGTATTCTAACAATAGCATTTGCGCATAACAAACAAACAAACAAAATAGAAAGTAAGAACGGAGCACCTTGAAAACGAATCGATGACCTGGAAGACTGAACCCTGACTCTCTAATATCCAGAATGCCGATTTGCTGTAAGTTCTGTGCACCAATATCACACGTGTTGCCATGCTTGCAAACGACTCCACATCCCTCGACGAACCAAGCAAGTTCGGACGGTTGTTGTGCAATGTACGTGCACTATGACAAACATGACACGCGGGTGGTGGTGTGCCAGCTCGCTTTCCAATGAATTATTTAGATTACGTTCTTAGTCTTGATTTCATTGCAAGCAACGCAAAAAAGGTGAGGTCAAGCTTTCGCCACTCCAACTTCGGAATTACAGGACTTTGTCGCTGTTCAGAGGCCCCAAGTACGGGGATCGACGCCGCGCTCGTAATACCATTGGTAACATATGCAGTAGCGGAAATAAAAATGGTGCAGTTGGCTTTACCGAAAAGCCCCAAGATGATTAATTACATTTCAATAACAAATACTTCAAGACGTTTCTAAGCTGCCCCGAAAAAGGACCCATTTCAGTCTGTTTGCGCTTGCCTCCCTGATACGTTGTTTCCGTCTTCAACGTAGAACAAATATTGAGCATAGCCCTCTCATCGTAAAGCGTTCCTTTTTCAATATTATGTATCTACGTCAAGCTTTAGTCTCTGCTGTCAGAGAATCAATATTTACTCGCCGCGCTTCACGTGTCACGTGATTCAGGCGAGTGAATGATACACTCTGACTTGTGACGTCACTGTGGCGGAACATGTGGCGTTAACGGGACGCCGCGCTCAGTATTCTACTTGCTGCGTAGATTTGGCTCGTTCCACTTCTGTTCACCAGTTAGATGAGGCAACCGTCATGGCGTAAATGTTCATGGAACACTGCGGTGGCTGACAATTCACTTAAATATTTTATGGGGATAATTTACGTCCTGGCATCTTAACGAATAGTAATGTCGCCCACTCCTGAGTATCTCTGTCTCTCTCTCTTTTGCCAGACAGTGCTACACTTACACCGGCAGATTGTTTCCACAGACAACATAGAATACTGTGCTGTTTAATGTCACCTTTCTAGTAAAATATGCTCTAATATTAAGATAGCTAGCGTTCAGTAATTTTACATGGTGCCTGTACTGATGTTTTGTGGACACTGTTACATGCTAGATACCCTCCATTTCTATTTCTAAAAATAAACGTGTCAAGTATCCTCGCCTTAAGGTGGTCGCAGAGCTTTTACAAGGTAAACTGTTGGGTTGGCATGGCCGCCATAAACACCACGCCGGGCACGGAGAACGTATAGGGTACGCCGGGACGGTGGCTTCAAGCACTGAATGTAAAAGTCTACTTATTTGGCGGCTTTTTCCTTCCGCGTCTGGGCAAACGCGAAACGGTCTCATGTGGTAGCTGCACCGTTTCGGCGTCTGTTCCGAGCAATCGCAAGCACTGTCAAACGCTGGCGGACTACTTGGAGCTGTAACACATGCGCAGAAGCTTCGCCCCCGTAGGTTTCCCTTCATAGCCACAGAAAGCTGTCCACGAGTGCAGAAAACTTCACCTTTACTTTTTCAAAAGCCTTACAGATCACTGCATCATGCTTCTGACCTCAAAACACCAATAAAGTATCACGCATGCCGTCTTCATAGTCTTGCCGGTTTGTCTGACACATTGCAGCGATCCACAAATTTGCACGGCTAGTGCAGTGGAATCAGGAGTATATTCGCTTACTTGATAACCAGCATCAATGGCGTTAGCATAATTCATAAAAATGACGTTTCTCTAATGCCCAGTTATAAAACAAATATAACTTACAAATTCCGGGAAAAATATACTTCAGGAGCAAAACATTTACTACTCTCTAGTAGATAAGATAGCAGTAGAAAATCATATTCGCTTTACGTATCTTTCCTTCTCGAGGCTTTCATCTCGCCAAGTCATGATCGAAAAAAAAAAAGAAGAATACATTCTCGGGCCGCAACGTCTTAGCTGTGGCGCTCGGTATTTTGTTTGTTTCCTGCGCTCTGTTTATTTACAGTTAGGAGAGTATAGTGGACGAGTCTGTTTAAACATCTGGACGTCAATGTTTAAATAAGAAGCTGAGCAAAAAGTCTTTTTCGCTTTTCCAAGCGCGAATGGACGTCGTAGCAAAGTTCAGCGCTGTCGCATTGTGAATATTTCCCTAGCTTTCATGATGTGATGCGAAGGTCCTGAAAATTTCTCCCGAGACTCCGATTTCCGCAAGACGGCTTCCGTTAGACGAATGCGGCCGCACGCGCTTTCCGAAGGGTCAGATATCGCACTCTCTGCTTACGTAAACACAGAAAATGAACAAGAGCGCAGTTTCATACGCCAGCAGATGAAGCCCCACACAAATGTTTGTGTGTAGGTAAGGTCGGTGCATATCGCTCTCTTGCATATATAAAATAATAATAAATAAAAATTGGAGGACACTTAAGCTTCGCCTTCAAGAGTGGGACGCGACAGCGTTCCCGTCGACCCGCCAAGGGGTATAAGACAATGCGCTATGGCACAGCGATCACTTACGATGCGCCCCGCATCGGACTTAGCGCCCACCTATCACGCGGTGAGCGTCGAGCAACGGAGCGTTCGCCGCGGCAACGAAACGTGCGCCTGAGCGAAAGAAACGAACCAAAGAACTCGGTGTCTCGGAGGGGAAACGGTTTACGCCAGCCAAACGTCGTGATCGGCACGCGCAGAGAGATAGATAGTAATCTAAACCGGAAGCACGGCGAAGCGTCGTCAGGGGAGAGGGAGTCCCGCGACGCGCCTGGCAGCGGTCCCAATGCGCGCGCGGCGCGCCTCCTGTCGGGGCAGCGCCGTACATTGAGAGGAGGGGGTCTTCTGTGTTTGCCGCAAGATGGCTCTGCGTGTGCGGAAAGCGCAGAAGAAATTCAGCGGAAACGCACTTCGCAACTCGTGTAATTGTGACTTCTGTACGTTACATGTTCATAATTACCGATATACACCGCAGTATAACTTTCCACGGCTCGTTTCGAAGGCAACACCGCATTCACTAGAGGCGCGTTTGCACCGCTTGGAAGCATCGAACTCGTGGCTGAGTGGTAGCGTCTCCGTCTCACACTCCGGAGACCCGGGTTCGATTCCCACCAGGCCAATCTTGGAAGTTGCTTTTTATTTATGAAGCGCCTGCCGTGATTTATCGCTCACGGTCAACGCCGCCGACGCCGACGCCGACGACACCGGCTTTTCTGCGACACGAGCTCCTTAACGCTATCGCGTTAAAATAGCAAGGCAGCGAATGCCCCCAGTCCCATTATGCTCACGCGCGCGTAGCCAAAAAAAAAAATACCAAAATGGCTGAACGAAAATAAAAGCGGCTACATCTATATAGTTTGCGCTCGTTACACAACAGCAAAGATCAGCAGTGTTTCTTCGCATGGTGCGAGAGTGGCCGGGAACAAGAATGGATGCGAGAAAGCTGAATTTAAAATCTCAAAGAACTCACAGGCTTGGAAACATTAACAATAGGAGTCTCCAAGTAGAAAACAGCGCCTATATACTGTAACGTAGGTTGGAGACGGAGCGTTACAAAAGCGAACGTTTCTCTTTAATGGCGCGCCAGAAGAAGAGCGTGCAGCTTACGCACTTCATCGTCTTTCGTGGCGCCGACCTTTGTGCGCGCCGTTCTGCAGTGCGGGAGCCCCACATCTTTGTATCATCATCATCATCATCATCGTCGTCGTCGTCGTCGTCGTCGTCGTCAGCATCATCATCATCGTCGTCATCATCATCATCATCATCAGCCTGGTTACGCACACTGCAGGGCAAAGGCCTCTCCCATACTTTTCCAACTACACCGGTCATGTACTAATGGTGGCCATGTTGTCCCTGCAAACTTGTTAATCTCATCCGCCCACCTAACTTTCTGCCGCGCTCTGCTACGCTTCCCGTCCCTTGGAATCCATTCCGTAACTCTTAATGACCATCGGTTATCTTCCCTCCTCGTTACGCGTCCTGCCCATGCCCATTTCTTTTTCTTGATTTCAACTAAGTTATCATTAACTCGCGTTTGTTCCCTCAACCAATCTGCCCTTTTCTTATCCCTTAACGTTACACCTATCATTCTTCATTCCATAGCTCGTTGCGTCGTCCTCAATTTAAGTAGAACCCTTTTCGTAAGCCTCTAGGTTTCTGCCCCGTACGTGAGTACTGGTAAGACACAGCTGTTATAAACTTTTCTCTTGAGGGATAATGGCACTCTGCTGTTCATGATCTGAGAATGCCTGCCAAACGCACCCCAGCCCATTCCTATTCTGATTATTTCAGTCTCATGATCCGGATCCGCAGTCACTACCTGTCCTAAGTAGATGTATTCCCTTACCACTTCCAGTGCCTCACTACCTATCGTAAAATGCCGTTCTCTTCCGAGACTGTTAAACATTACTTTAGTTTTCTGCAGATTAATATTTAGAACCACCCTTCGGCTTTGCCTCTCTAGGTCAGTGAGCATGCATTGCAGTTGGTTCCCCGAGTTACTAAGCAAGGCAATATCATCAGCGAATCGCAGGTTACTAAGGTATTCTCCATTAACTCTTATCCCCAATTCTTCCCAATCCAGGTCTCTGAATACCTCCTGTAAACACGCTGTGAATAGCATTGGAGAGATCGTATCTCCCTGCCTGACGCCTTTCTTTATTGGGATTCTGTTCCTTTCTTTATGGAGGACTACGGTGGCTGTGCAGCCGCTATAGATATCTTTCAGTATTTTTACATACGGCTCGTCTACACACTGATTCCGCAATGCCTCCATGACTGCTGAGGTTTCGACTGAATCAAACGCTTGCTCGTAATCAATGAAAGCTATATATAAAGGTTGGTTATATTCCGCACATTTTTCTATCACCTGATTGATAGTGTGAATATGGTGTATTGTTGAGTAGCCTTTATGGAATCCTGCCTGGTCCTTTGGTTGACGGAAGTCTAAGGTGTTCCTGATTCTATTTGCAATTACCTTAGTAAATACTTTGTAGGCAACGGACAGTAAGCTGATCGGTCTATAATTTTTCGAGTCCTTGGCGTCCCCTTTCTTATGGATTAGGATTATGTTAGCGTCCTAACCCATAAGAAAGGGGATCTTTGTGTCGATACAACGCAAATGACCGCGATCTGCTCCGGACCACAGTCGGTTGAACTTTGGTCCTCGAAGAGGCGGGACGTGTGTCGAGTGGGCTCCTCGCGACACTTTGCAATGTGGTGAACGTGCCTTAAATCACGAATCCGGGAGCTCAAGGAGGTGCGCCGTGATGCTGAAGCATTTTTCTCAAACTGAGTTCTAAATCGCCACTCATCCTTTTGAATATTTCGCGGGCTTTCTACCTTCGCCAGAAAAAAAAAAAATACCGACGCTTTATACACTTTCCTGGAAACATCTCATGTTTACGCCCTTCACGATTATCTAGAACTCATTGACATCTTGAGGACCAGAAAAACAAACCGTTTGCTAAGTAGTCTTCAGTTATCTAATTCGATGTCATAGGACAAAAATACATTGTTGGTTTCTCGGCAGGACTTCGAACAACATACCTTTGGCCTCTCTTGCGTGGAATGACCCCTATGTTTTAAAGCTTCATGCATGATGGCTGCGATGCCCTGTACATGTATATACATGTTTCGTATTGTCCACAATAAAATTCACTCCCCTGAGTCATTGCTACAAAAATTTGCGACGTCTGCTGTACAATACAGCATCGTAAAAAATAAAGAAGAGCTTGTTCTTACTGCCCTGTATTTAGGAATGATCTTGTGCACGCTTAAACATCCTGCGGTTTATTCGCAGTGATTATCGTTGATGCGGGGTTGCAGTCTCGAAAAATATTGTCTTTCAGTTAATTGGAAGCCCGTAATCTTGACGTATTTAAAAAGCTAAAAGGAAAACAGAACACTCCGTGGACATCTAAGCGCCTCTTATGAGTCGTGAATGCGAAAGCATTATTGGCCAAATGAACACCGCTGACCGGTCCTTCAAGTCACAAACTCCTAGAGGGAAAATGGGCGCGTTGAGACACACTTGGCATGCTTTCATTTTGCCGAGGCGCAGTTAGAACGCAGTGCGAGAGCTTGGGCGGACAACAAGCGCGCGGAAAACCAAGGATAACACAGGCTTCGGAGAGCGAGAGCGATGGTGACGTGGCGTCGCGGCCACGCCCTCGCCCCTCACGCAACCCCTCGTTTGCTACTGCGGCAGCAGGTGTTCCCTTTCACCCGCTCTGCTTTCACTCGCTCAGGCCCTGGCATTATAGCCAATGGGAATTTAGGTGCCGTTTTGCTGCTACAGACGCCGGCTTTTTCGCTCAGCGAGGCATTTGATGCTTTCGCGTCAAAATTGATATGCATTGATTATGCCGAAGTCGACATACTTACGAATCTGTTGAACGCAACCTAGTTGGCTGTTGCGAACGTACGAAGAATTTATTAAGGGGAAAGCCGTAAGTTGCTCGCAGCAATGGCTCATACCCGGAAAATTCGGCAGAGACACATAAGACTGCTTACGTGGGGAAGTGCGAAATCATTATATTCTGTTTGGTGAAATTTCTTTTTTTCTGCGCGTTCCTTGTCTGCGCAAGCTCTCGCCTGCGATTTAACGGCGCCTCGGTAAGGCCGAATGAAAACGCGCTCGCTTACCCGCGAGGAGTTCTTAACCGGAAGGACCACGCAGCGCCGTTCAACTGGACTATAACGCTTTTACAGCGAAGCTGTATACCTCTACCGTCCAAGGAAATTTTCGTGACGTTGTAAGCAAAAAACTCCCCCTACGTGTGCCGATCCCGGATATAGTGCAATGCCGGGCCAACCCGTGGCGGAGGTGAAGCAGGCGTTAAGCACTCCCCAAACGTGGGCCGATCCCGAAGGTAGTGCTATGCCGGGCCTACCGGCGGCGGATGTGCAGTTCGCCATTAAGGGGCCCACATACACAGCTTCGCTGGTCATCCTTCTTCAAAGAGTAGAAGGGCACTGCGATTTTGTTTTATTTCATACACTCCTTTTATACACTCATGACGTGGTGCCACCTCCTATCCATTGGCGGTGTCCCCACGTGCCCAACGACGCACACACTAGGCAACACGTTTAGTCAGCAAGATGGCTACGACGTGACGTGGGCAATGACGCACGCACAGGGCACACATTTAATCAAATAGAACCATGGCTGTCGGGAAATCGTGCTCGTCTCTAACCCCGGAGGCCCGGGTTCGATTCTCACCCACACCGAAATTTACCTAATGATCTTTTCAAGGGCATTGGATAACTTTTTTTTTTCAGGAACCTCCCTGAGAAATTTGACGTCAAACCGGGTATTTTTTTACGTGTCTTTACTCGTTGCCGTCGGACATTTTGGTACCATTTTTTTCGCTCATGCTGCCACCTACAACGCTCCATTTTCGCGTAATGGGGCACATAATGCTTTCGGAATAAAAGCGGCGCCTAGTCCAGTGAGACAAAAAAAATTCATCATCAGGAATGGTTCATACCCCCCAGCGAGCAAAGATGCAACGGCTGAATATGAATACAGAAAGAACGAACGAAAGGTCGCCAGGGTAAACCCGCCTGTTGCTACAACTCACCACCACCACAAAGAACGTGAGACGCCTTAGTGAAGGGCTTTCGTACACAGACCTCTTTAAGGAACATCGTGCTCTTTAATGTAAACACCAATGAGAATAGGTTTTTGATATTTGGGCTACCAATTCTTGTGCCGTTAAGTGTGTGTGTGCATTCTTGCCCAATTCGCCATAATTGTTATGTGTCACTGTTACGCAATGCGCTTAGAATACCGAAACGCATTCTTTATATATGTGTCGCTGTTTGTGCACACGCCTCTCGCTGCTCTTCTTCCATCGACTAGCCTAATACGTCACCTTCGTACTTGTGACATCGCTGTGCCGACGTCCGGCATTGTGCATCCCCCTGATTTGGTGTTCGCATTTAGCCACAGATCGGGACCGATGTCGAATAAATAAAACATTAAGTGAGGCCATACGTTGCATAGGATAGAAGTAAGCACAGCTGGAGGCAAATCGTTTAGTTGTGTAAGATTAATTGACCCGCATCATTGAAGGTTCACTTCACGTAGCTTCCAACATATGCGTTGGATCCGCATGAGTTTTTTTTCCCTCTTTCCTCACAAAGATGGAAACAAATTCACACAGTCCCCACTCACTCACTCGCTCACTCGCTCACTCACTCACTCACTCACTCACTCACTCACTCACTCACTCACTCACTCACTCACTCACTCACTCACTCACTCACTCACTCACTCACTCACTCACTCACTCACTCGCTCGCTCGCTCGCTCGCTCACTCACTCACTCACTCACTCACTCACTCACTCACTCACTCACTCACTCACTCACTCACTCACTCACTCACTCACTCACTCACTCACTCACTCACTCACATGTTCTTCGACGTACAAGCACGGCGGTCAGCCACGAAATACGATGTTTTGTAACGTACGCTTTTACCGTTTTGCACATCCGCGACCGACAACGGAACCACATGTATAAACCATATTCCCGCGCCCTCAATACGCTCAAATATTTCATTTAGCCCTGAAAACGCAGCCAAAGCGTTAAACATGAGCACCGCGGTCTCTGTAGCAGTTCTTTGGCTCAATTAGAGAGAGAGAGAGAGAGAATGGAGAGGAAAGGCAGGGAGGTTAACCAGATATGAGTCTCCGGTTTGCTACCCTACACTGGGGATGGGGGATAGGGGTTAGAAAGATGACAGAGAGGAAAACGCAAAAAAAAACGAACGCGCACACATGGAGACACACACACAAAAGGCGTTCCAGTTAAAGCCGTTCACACAGGCCGGTAGATCGCAAGAAGCGCAAAAGCGCTTGCACGGCCTTCTTCTGTGACGGTAGGTCCTTTCGATGTTGCAGAATTCTTTTTTCGGATAGCGGTTGGTCGTCCAGTTGGCCAAGTTCCTGGCTGAGGCATGCCCTCTGTGGACTGTACTGCGGGCAGGTGCACAAAATATGGCTAATTGATTCTTCATGGCCGCAGTGGTCACAGGTTGGGGTGTCGGTCATCCCTATGCGGAAGGCATAGGCTTTAGTAAAGGCAACGCCCAACCAAAGTCGATATAAAAGCGTGGCGTCTCTACGGCGAAGCTGTGATGGCGCTCGAAGACTTAATGTTGGATCAAGTGAGTACAGTCGCGGATTCCTTAAATGTGGCTCATTCCATTGCGACACGGTGCACTGCCGAGCAAGTAGGCGGAGCTTCCGTGCCACGTCAGTTCTAGAAAGAGGAATTGGGACGTGGCGCTCCTCAGTATGGGCTGAGCGGGCAGCGTGATCCGCCCGTTCATTGCCGACAATCCCGCAGTGACTTGGAAGCCACTGAAAGGTTATTTCGTGGCCTGCATCACTTATATGGTGTAATGTCTCTGTAATATGGAATATTAGCTGTTCGTGCGGTCCGCGTCGTAAAGGTGACAGTAGAGACTGCAGTGCCGCCTTCGAGTCGCAGAATATTGTCCATTTGTGTGGTGGTTCATCACCAATGTGATGAAGAGCAGTAAAGAGCGCTGCGAGCTCTGCGGCCGTCGATGTTGTCGCGTGGGTCGTCTTAAATTTGATGGTTGTAGCTTTCGCTGGTATGACGATGGACGCCGCGGAGCTGCTTGGAAGGACAGATCCATCAGTGTAAATATGCGTAGAGTCACGGTAGTTCTCGTACAAATATAGTAGCGTGAGCTGTCTAAGGGCTGGTGATGACAGATCAGCTTTTTTCGAGATACCAGGTATGGCGAGGTTGATTTTTGGCTGAGCGAGGCACCATGGAGGGATCGAAGGTCTCGCAGCCGGAGTGAAACAAGTTGGCAATGATTCATCATATGCAGTTATCGTTTGGCTGAAAGATGTGTGTGGCCTGTCCGCTGGTAGAGAGGCTAAATGGTGACGAGGAGTCCTGGCTAGATGCCTTATATGGGTCCTGAGTACTTCAATTTCAATGTGGGTCTTGACAAGGTGGTCTCTAGCGATTGCTATCGTAGCCACTGTTGAAGAACTCTGAGGCAGGCCTAGACAGATCCGGAGCACTTGACCCTGAAGACTTTGTATTGTGCGTAGATTCGTTTTGCCTGTGTTGTTTATTGCTGGCAAGCTGTATCGCAGAAATCCCAGAAAAAGCACCCTGTACAGTTGTAACATGGCACTAGGCGACATTCCCCAGGTCTTGCCAGCGAAAAATTTGAACAGGTGGCATATGCCTGTCAACCGTTTTTTCACGTAAGATATGTGTGGGTTCCATGACAAGTCCCTGTCGATTATGACTCCTAGAAACTTGTACGATCGGACCCGTCGTATTACTTGGCCATTTATCGTTACACTGTAGTTTGCCATGGGTTTGCGCGTAAATGGCACTAGTGCGCATTTCTCGGAGGAAATTTCCAGGCCTCGATTACGGAGGTAGACAGCAGTTTGTGTCGCGGCTTTCTGAATTCTCGCTCGCAGCTGTAGGCGTGTTACTGCAGATGTCCATATGCAGATGTCATCCGCGTACATTGATAGTCCGACTGTGGTTGGCACGTGCTCAAGGAGAGCAATTAGTGTTAGATTAAATAACACGGGGCTAAGTACACCGCCCTGGGGGACGCCGCGGTAGCTATAATGTAGAGAAGTATGGCCTTCCTCGGTGCTTACAAAGAAGGATCGCATGGATAGATAGCTCCGTATCCATTGAAACATCCGACCACCCACTCCTACCTCTGCGAGAGCAGAGAGGATGGCTTCATGCGTAACGTTGTCATACGCCCCTTTAACGTCGAGGAATAAGGATGCGCAGAGACGCTTACGGCGTTTCTCATGTTGAATGTAGGTCACCAGGTCGACGACGTTATCGATCGATGATCGACCGCGTCGGAAGCCCGCCATGGCATCTGGGTAGGTGTTGTGGTACTCCAAGTACCACTCCAGGCGTCCTAGGATCATCCTCTCCATTACTTTGCCCACACAGCTCGCCAAAGCGATCGGGCGATATGAAGAGAGCTCCAACAGCGACTTGCCAGGCTTCAGCAGTGGAACAAGGCGACTTGTCTTCCAGGTTGTTGGTAGCGTGCCATTCCTCCAAGATTCATTGTACACCTCAAGAAGAACCCCTCTCGCTCGCTCCCCCAGGTGACACAGAGCTCGGTAGGAAATTCCGTCAGGTCCTGGCGCTGATGTGCGGCTACACAAAGCTAATGCTGCCTTAAGTTCGTGGATCGAGAATGGTAGATCCAACCGGTGATCACGTAGTGGCGGACAGCTGCTCGAAGGCGATGGAATGTTGGCAGCTGTGAGTTGGCCGGATAATCTGGCGCAGAAATCTTCTGCCACGTCAATCTCCGATCTCTTTTGAGAGAGGGCAAGTGCCTTGAATGGGAATCGCTGTACGGGAAGTGTCCGCAGTCCGCGCACCGTTCTCCATAGTTGCGATAGAGGCTTGCGTGGATCTAGCGACTCACAGAAGGCAGCCCAACGTTGCGATTCGAGCTTGTCTAACCGGCGCTGTATCTTCTTTTGCGTGCGCCTGGCGGTCCGTAGATCGTCCATTGTTTTTGTACGTCGGTATCTTCGTTCAGCACGTCATCGGATTGCTCGAAGCCGTTCTAGTTCCACATCAAAATCATTAAGTTTCGAGGAGCATGTTAGAGTACGCATAGTGTCTTGCACCACGCTCTTGATTGCCTCTTCCAAGTCGAAAGATGGATTGGCGTCGCAGTGTTCTTCCATAATAGACTGAAATTTAGGCCAGTCCACTCTTTGGATCGTATCTCATATTTTGGAAGCGGTCAATCCTCTGATCTTGATGTACGTGGGGATATGGTCGCTTCCGTGCGTCTCTATGTCCGCAAACCACCCTGCACGTCTGACTAGGCTTCGTGAGACGAAAGCCAAGTCAAGACAGCTGCTGTACGTGGAGCCACGTAAGAACGTAGGACTTCCATCATTCAGCAGCCAAAGTTCATAACTGGAGGCGAAAGATACCAGAGCTCTGCCTCTTGCGTTGATGATCGGACTTCCCCAGAGTGTATGATGGGCGTTGAAATCTCCAGTGATGACCCAGGGACTGGAAGTTGAGGAAAGGATGTCTCGTAGTCTTTTGTAATCAAATCGACTTGACGGAGATAGGTAGGCGCCTACAAAAGTGAAGGCCAGATTCTTTTTCCTTACGTTTAGGCATATATATTGATTACTGTCATTAGGTGGTACAGGCTGATGAGTGTAGGTGAGGTCACGGCGAATGAACACCAAAACCTTACTGTTTTCATAAACAGCTGACGACATAAATGATTCATATCCAGAAAGCCTGATTTTGTTCGATAAGTTCGGCTCGCAAATGACGATAATGGGAAACATATTGGCGAACACGAAGCGACGGAAATCCGAAAGGCGCGCTCTGAGTCCGCGGGCATTCCACTGAAAAATAGCTGCTTCTCGGACCTCTTCCCTAAAAGATCGTGGCTGTGGAGCCATGATCTACTCAAGGGTTGCAAGCACCGGACTCAGAGCGTCCAGTACTTGAAGCGCACTTCTGGCAGACGGTGTGTGCATGTTGCTTAGCAGCACGCGAATGGCATTCATTAAAGGCCTAATAAGTGCTATCACTTGCTCATCTGTTTTCCGCGACTCCTCGGATACAGCACCTTGCTGTACTGGGGGCGGCTTCTTCTGCGGCTCTTCTGGCGGTCGTGTACGCGGAAGTGGCGGCCATTCCTTTGTGGAGAGAGATCTGGCAGTTTGCTCCCTTCCAACATTGGTGTTCGGAGTGCTGGAAACGTCCGCTGATGATGATGCTTGACGAGGGGACTTTTCCTGAAAGCTTGATGTTTTCCGCCGTGAAGACCTTTGTCGGTGACGTCGTCTTCGCCGTACTTTCACAGCGGCCTCTTTGTGGGTAGAGTTGTCTCTCACCATTTGCTTAAGAATGGTGAACTCTTTCTTGATCTGGGGACAGTCTTTAGAAGAGGCGCAGTGATCACCTTGACAGTTAGGACACTTGAACGTGGTTGCGCTGCAGTTGTCTTCTGAGTGGGGTTCGGCACATCGAGGGCACACGGCCGAATTTCTGCAAACACCCTTCACATGTCCAATCTTCTGACAATTGAAGCATTGCATTGGTCTTGGAATAAATGGTCGAACCTGGTGGCGAAAGTGGCCGACCTTCACGTAGGGTGGAAGGCAGTCGCCTTTGAAGGTTATCTTCACACAACGTGTGTTGCCGAGGCGACCAGCATGCACAATCACGTTGTGTTCGCTTGCTGGTTTTATGAGAATTGGGAGGTCTGCATTAGATATTTCATTGTCAATGTCATAGATGACTCCAGTTATTGTGGCACCATTCGTTGGCACGATGGATCGGACCTTGATGTTTCCCAGCTGCGTTACATGTTGTAGTATGGTCAGTGCACTCGGGTTCATCACATCGATTGCCAGGATGTTTCGTCTAGTATTTATCCTAACATCCTTGATCTCATTTGGCACGGTGTTTTCTAGATACACGGAGAGTGCTTGCCTGTTGAGGACGCGCAGGTTGTCGGTAGCGTTCTGTGGCACAAACAGGATGGAGTGAGGCCATCGCTGAGGAGCTGTTTTCACAGTGTTCGAGCTGGACGCCGAAGATGAGTTGATAATTCTTCGTTTGGCCTTGCGGTACTGGACAAGTCGAAAGCTGTCTTCCGAGGACTCGTCACATGATGCGCAGTACAGCTCTGTGTCCTCGCTACCACTCGACGTACTTCCTCGCTTCCTCGAACCGATGTCCGCGGGTGAACGGGAACCGGGAGGATCCTCGGGGTGTTGTACATCCATCACCGCGATGGAGGGGGCGGTAGACCCCACAGGTGCAGTAAGAAGTCCAGAAAAACACAGAGACGGGCGAGATGTGTTCCGCAAGAGAAGCACTTCGTCTTCCTCCTTCGGCTCAATTAACCCATTTTCAACAACAACTGCTTTCTAATGCGCTGCAGCATAATGCTGCTTTTATCTGTTA
Source organism: Dermacentor albipictus (assembly GCF_038994185.2). Taxonomy (NCBI): domain Eukaryota; kingdom Metazoa; phylum Arthropoda; class Arachnida; order Ixodida; family Ixodidae; genus Dermacentor; species Dermacentor albipictus. The sequence continues at coordinate 77,394,346 of NC_091824.1, forward strand.
AGCTCAAGCCCCATTAATTGGCCACATTCACCATCACCGGCAGTTCCGCAAGCTTTTGTCCTACTTGAGCAGAGTTCTGTAGCAACGTAAATTACTCGTGCTCCGGCATTTCACAAGTTAAAGTGCCCTACTGTGGTGCAAGTGCAGCCTGCCCACCCTCCACTCATTAGTGCCCACAGTCGCAGATGAAGAGGAGTAATCTGCATTGAAACGGCACAAATATTGACATTAGCGTTTGAGTTGGGTAATTAAAGAGACAGCCTTATCAAAAACGTATTCCTGCATTTCTCACTTCAGAAATATCCCCCTTAGTAGCGGCCTTATAAAAAGGGGCGTTGGAATTGGCATGTGCACGTTTTTCATGCGAATAATCGAAAAGAAAAGGCGAGTGTTTTCGAAAGTTCTGAAAAGTAGCTCCTATACATTGAAAGTTGTTGAAAGGGTGGAAGGTCGGTCAATGTTCGTAGAGAGAGTGCAAAGAGCTCGCACAGAGGTGTAGCTGGGCCTATTACGTCGACAGAGCGTGAAAGGATCATCCAGTGAAAACTGAATGCGAGCCTCATATTTTGGATCCCTTAGGTGACGTCGTAAACAGCACTCTTTAATCTTACCACTCGCGATATTTCCACTGGCCCCCTCACTTTGAAGTTTGTTCACGTTTGTGAACTAAAATCGCAGAGTATCTACTGATTGCTGCATCACTTCTGGGCAAGAGAAAAAAATAAGACAAACCGGCAATAACGCTCAGCACCCGCAAAACGTGGTACTTTCCTCGAGCACTGTAATAAAAATAGCCAAGTTATTTATAGAAGCGTAGGGTATAGCAAATCGAATAAACCGCAATTCCGATGAGTACCTCCTTTGAGTCGGAGTTGCCATTTCGAGCATTCTTTATTATTATTTATTTTTCTTTTATTTTTGTTTTCGCAGGCAATATAGGCGACGGCGCCCCTGTGCCGTTGCATTTCGCAGATTGCTGGTGGCGTATCAGGGAACCGACCCCGCAGATTGGCTTCTATAGATAGTCACAGTTCGAAACACTTGGGAAATTTGTGTGTTTAAACGACTTTCCTAGGTCAATGAAGCTGAAGGGATCTGTTTACGCGGCAGTTATCTGCACGTATAGGAACTTAAGCCCCGTCACATCCGCTACGAGCGTAATAATAGCCTCGCACCGTGCTTTCCTCATCATGGGAAGTGGAGACGAGCTCCTTGTTGAATGCTTGAACGCCCGCATATATTTTCTGGCGCGCAACTTCGTTCATCTACGTCAACGAGTACGCTTGTCGCCACCTTCGCAGGCGTTGGTGCACTAAACTCTGGCTAAACATTTCTTGAGGGCTTTACGCCTAGTGGGTGAAGCTGTTTACGGATTGCGCCGAGAGCAATTTATCTTCGAACTACTACGTAGGATGCTTTCTTTTTCTTTTTTAGATACACGAAATTTTTAAAGGTTGCCTGATATCACAGTTCTAATCCTCGAGCTAAATTATTTGATGAAGCGGCCATTACTTCAACGAGAAATCAAGATGCCTTGTTGTACACTTAACATAAGTACACTAATGAAATGTTTAATTAATTTATTTATAACACATATCTCAACGTACGAAATGTAGCTAGTGTACTCGTGAACCATAGCTACTTGGAACAAATTCTGAGGATATCGAGATATGCGGCGTCAAACTTGCGGTAAAAATGCAGCGTTGTTCCACTTACTTTTTTACGAAAACGTAGTAGCTTTATGCATTAAAGCATAGATATACCTGGAACGCTAACACATTTTGTTGGACACTGAAAATAATAATAAGAGAAGACAACAGGTGACCAGTGGGGCAGCATCCTGTGAGAGCGTTTGATACTTGTACATGTTGTGTTTGCTCAGCACATTCCGTTATTAAACAGAAGAGATACTGAAGAGTACTATTAATATTAGACTGTATTTGTGAGTAACCCTCCTTTAGAACGAATCAGCTACTGCTAACATGAGAGGATTCGTCGTAGTTGGGGCGGGGAAAGAAACTCCAAAACGAAAAACCGTGGGGTGGACGGGAGATGGGGGGGATAAGTGCTACGGACACGTTGCTGCACGCCGTTCAACAGTAAATTTTGACACTGGCTAGCCAGGCCTAGTTGTTTATCGGTAACGAATGACCACATTTCATTTTAAATAAACCAAAAGAGCACTTTTACAGAACTTTTCTTGCGCTAGAACGCACCAGTTACCATAAACTACTTTGAAACCCATACGTGTACCGGCACCTATGTTTTGGTGCACAAAATTGATGAAAAGGGGGCATTGGTCGCCATTTCTTGCGCTAGTAACGAAGCTGTTACCGGTAAATTAATTAATATGGAGAGGTCTGAATCAACGTGGCTAAAACGCTGATTTACTTTCATTGAGAGATGTTTAAAAGAATCTTGGTTGGTCAAAATTTATAAAGAGCTCTCTTCTGTTCTACGGGTTCTTTAGGGTCCATTGTAGAGCTTTAATACAGAAAGCTCCACCAATGGATCACAAGACGCTTCCGTTCTGTGCCCGCTTTCGCGGGTGTGTCGCATATTACCCTCCGTGTTACCGGTGCCGCCATCCCTTGAGTGCGCGCGTAGTCGCAAGTGACGTCATCGCGTTTCAATTTGCCCCGCCAATTCCATACCCTTTCAGCGCGTAGCTGCAGTAAGACTCTACGAACGCAGTACCGTGGGAATGCAGAACTCAGCACTGTTACAGCTATCACGTGGTTGCCTGCTCTGTTTTACGGATCGATCCCACAGGGGTGTTTGAGCGGCAATTCATGCGGCAGCGAGAATGTTTTCAAAGTTAAGAAAGTGCATTTTTAAGTGCATGCCCAAGCTAATGCATTCGCGCATTACCACTATCAGCACGATTGAGAAACTACTCTTGTTGGTTTAGTTTTTTTCTTTTTTTCTTTTTTGTGGCAAAAGGGGCTTTTTTTTTTCTCAACCTGACGTTTCACGTGATGCGTCTGGAGAAGCCTTTAATAGAAACAAGTGTTCAGTTAATCGGGTCAAGGCTAATTACTCTACTGTGACGCCAAAAGGTAAAGTTGTCCTGTGGTTCCAGGCCTTGTGATCATTGCTTGCGCAGCTCTTTCGCAATGTTAACTAGGCAAACAAAAGGCAAAGGATGATGCGCGCGCAAGCTGTACTGCTTGATATATTATGTACGGACGTCATTGAATAAAGGACAGCACAGACTACTGACTAGAGCCTAAATATCGCGGTATGGAGCGAGCTCTCCTGAGCAGAAGCAGCAAATTATTACAAATTACATGTGTTGCCATTCTTTTTTCCGTCTATCTGCGTCAAAGATGCTGCTGATACGATATCAATTGAGCGACACTTACACAAAGCCGTGTACCTTGAATATGCGAAACCTGCACGATGACAACGCTTACGCCTTTATACCCAGAGCCAAAGATGAGTCTGCGAACCGTTGCAGATCTGCAGCTGTCGTTTGTAACGCCGCTGTAATCAGGATGCTTTAGACTAGACATCTTGATGACGGGCTATATTATACTACGACAAACCGTTCATGACACCCTACTTTTACCTCCTTGTATTCCTTTCTTCACGCTGAAATTGTAAAATTTTATTCGTCTCTAATTGATAATAAAACCTTGCTAATATGAAATTTATCCGCAGGTACGCTGCATCAAAGAGCGCTTCCACTACAAGAATTTTTTTTTAGACCTTGCGTAACGAAATCTGTTACGACACAAGCGCGGGCTTTCGATCGCACACAAATCATTCTCATGCAAATGACTTCGCCTTTATTCACGACCACAAAATAAGTATGGTTTAGGCTAGCAAGCACAATAGCTACTAAAATATACCCAAGAACAATGTTCATCGCGTTCCACAGCAGCAGCACCTAATGCTTTCGATAGCATGAAAGTGACCTATCTAGGGACAGCACAAACCTCCTCTCCACAGTTCCTACCTGTCCATCCCTCTGCTTGTGCGCCCGTTTTTCAATGTTCTCTCCGTCTGCCTCTCCCGGTCTCATTATAATGTACAGTGCGCGTGCGTAATTTTCATTAAGGGGAAAGGGAATTATAGCTTGCGAGCGCTTTGAATATGCAGGAGTCACTACACCCCCTCGCACATATGCCAAGTCGGGCGAAATTGGGCCCGAGTCTCGCACAAACGAAGGAATTTGCGGAAGTGCCTTGAGCCGTGCTGGGACAGCGCAGACCTTGCCGAGTTTGTGCCGAGCCTGATTTAATTAGATATCCCCTCAAACAAGTTCTTGCAGAGGTGGGTTAAGCCTACGTACACCTTCTCCTTCCATATCGGCGCCCCACCCGCTCGCCCTCCGGGTCATTGAGGCGCTGTCACCCTATGCTAATAAGGTGTGTACCCGTAACGTCTCACGCTGCTGCCTTGGGTCTGTCAGCGATCGGCGGATAAGTTTTGTCACACTGAGCCATCGCGAACGCCATCTGCATGCATGAACGGCTACCAAAAGTCGTCGCGGTGTGAGAGGCTTTCGTGCCGGAGATGCCTGCCACACCATCCGTCCGACGGCGTGTGCTGTGAATTTACGCAAGCCTCATTTCTTTGATCGTGACTTATTTACATTGAACGCCTCTACGCTAGTGTGCGGCAAGAAAATCCCACGTTTTTTTTTTCCTGCCGAAATTTGCTTGAGCTTCTAAACCTTGCAAGACGGCTGTTTCCGCATTGGAATAGCCGACAGCCCTGCTTGCGACAACTTCGGCTGCTAGGAAACGATCAAGCACTTCCTATGTGAAGGTCCCCGTTACAGAGTGGCACGAAAAGTGCTCGCGACCGCGCTAACAAAACTTGATGATCGCCCCCTGAAGCAGGAAAAGGTCCTATAGAGCACTGGTCTAGACGGGCTTCGGCTCTTAAGCTTTTACATGGGCGGCTCAGATTCTTAAGGGCTTGTAAATTGTGCGATCGACTTTGAAAGTTGTAGCGCGTTGGATCGCAAAATTGTATTTCTTTTCTCTCTATCTTTATTTCCTTCAATCACCTTTTATTCTCTTTAACCCTTGCCCCAGCACATGGTAGCCAGCCAGTACTTCCAATGGCTAACCTTCCCACATCTCCCTCTCTTTTCTTTTCTCTCTCGTCGTTATCCATCTTTTCTCTTCCACTTAAAGGTTGATAGCAACTCTTGTACATTTTTCCGTGATATGTTGAAGCACGCAAGCACACAAAAATTGTATGGGTCGTTTTAGCAGCTATGAGCTGTAAGAGCACGTTTGCCCCGCAATGGTCTAGGGACTCAGGCCAAAGAACGTTTCGTCATCTACTTCATCTTCTCCGCACACAAGCTTGGACGAACTTGCATTCTGCTAAACTCAAGCTACAGCGCCAGTCCGGCGTAGCAACTACAAGCCCCCCAGCAAGGTCAGACGCGCCAGCTTCACTACCCATTCCATTCCATCCCGAAACTTTGAGTGGATGGCCTCGTGCTAACGGAATCAGTGATCTGAAAACGCGAAACGGTGCCGCCATTTGTCCGCCTATTGAGCAAAAAATAAGAACTTTTTTTTGTGGCTTCTCCCTCTATCTCTCATCAGTATACGCGTGAATAAAACTAAGGTGAATGCTTTACACTTGTCGAAACAAACGGCGGCATGTTTGAGCAAGATGACGAATACGCAGCACGCGGATGAAGTCGAGGTAGATGGAAATACTCATCGAATAGGATGCTTTCTTATGTAGTTACGGAAATTGAGTTACGCAAAACTATTAACAATATACATGGCGGTTAGAATTGACATTGAGAAAGTGGCGCCGAAAAAGGCGTGAGTGGTTGTTCTAGATATTGAGTATATCATCTTACATGGCAAAGGTTGTGAATGTCACCTGGCATGCCGCCAGAGTTTTCTCCAGGGCAGGCACGCGTGAACGGATGTACTATCTATTGCAGACAAGATGTATGCCATATAGACCTCGACAGAGAAATTAGGGGAGCATGAGAGCGAGATTAGCAAAAGTAATAAAGGCAGCAGAAGCGGCGGCAGACCAGGACGTCTGCATTAAAAATGTGGCACTGACAGACTTGAGAAGCAATGATACAGCACACCCTACTATGTCGTCGTCATGATCACCAGACTATTTTTTATGCCCACTGCAGGATGGCCTGCGGTGGATAGGGCTATTTATGACGTCATAGACACCAAGTGGAAGTTTACCCTCTGCCAAGAGACGTTTTGGTATTATATGTAACATCAACAATCCAGGAATAGCAGGGGTGAGACTGTACTACACTGGTCGCACCAAGTGACCCATACTATGCTAACAGTCTGTAATCATTTGACAGTGGGAGCTCTTCTGGCCTTTATTAGCTAGCGACGTACACTCGTACGTTCGTGACAGGAACGTTTGAATCTACGCTGATAGCAAGAGAAAACATCAACGTGATCACATGCATGACAAATGAACTCTCCCGTCAGAGTGGTTTACGTGCTATTGCAGCTCTTCTCACATTTTTAACTTGGACATAAACTCATCTTTACGGAATGAGAACGGCATTTACAAATACACGTTGTCGAGCTCATGTGCGGGATAAATTAGAAGAAAAATAGCCTGCAACAAACCTGCAATGTAAGCATTGCAGGTTTGTTGCACCTCATAAGTGCCTGTGCCGTGCAGAGAGAGAGAGAGAGAGAGAAAAACATTTGTTGAATCATAAAATGGAATTCTCGCGAATCGAGGTCTTCTCTTCTTCACGCTGTCTTCTCGTCGAAGGGAAGCCTCTTCAACTGCCTCATTGCAAACTTGTAGTCTCTTAAAAAGTAGTAGTTCTGGTTATATGAAAATCTTAAGTCCTCATCCAAAGCTGCAAGCTAACGGCTTAATCTCGGTATAACAAACGGGGATCCATTTCATCGAGGCAACAACAGCGCCTCCCCAAGAACGAAGGCAATGCGATTCAGCTCAACAACGAATTTCGTGTGTGTCCGTGCATACTGTGAACTTATCGCCTTCTCCTCTTTCAGTCTCATTTTTTCACGTTGTTCAGTGGGTCGTAGCCAAACGGGCTCAGCCTGACAAACCTCACTGCCTTTACCTCCTGATTTTCCCGACTCTGTGCAACAGTCATGGTCCTCCTTTACTTTACAAAAGGAGTAGACGCATCACAATCTCTTCACTACAATGCATTTTAGCAGATATTGAGAGCACCTGCTAATCCTCCCGGTATTGGCTTAGCGGCTATGGTATTGCGCTGCTAAGCCCGAGGTCGCGGGATCAAATGCAGGCTGCGGTGGCCGCATTTGATGCAAAAAAAAAAAACGCCGGTTTCCTTTGCATTGGGGGCACGTTAAAAATCCCCTTGATGGTCAAAATAATCCGAAGTCCCCACGACGGCGTGCTTCGTAGTCAAATAGTGGTTTTGGCAGGTAAAACTCCAGAAGTCGATTAAATTTCCCTCCCAAGAATTGAACTGTTTCTCTGGCCTGTCACAGCCTTCGCATTCTGCTGTGATTCGCACCCGCGCGCCACCCAGGTACCCCACGCGCTGCCTCTCGTGATCTTCCGATTAGCGAGGCAGTCGCGCCGCACTTGGCTCCGTTTGCAATGTGACGCACGAGACAGATTGTCCGCGCCAGCCACGCTACTCGCAGCCTTCTCTTCTTAATATAAACCGTTTACCTATTTAACCTTAATGCAAAATATTGAAACGTCAAATGAAATCACGTATAGAGCTGCGCTCAAATTTCGCACTAGGGAGTACTGTAGTCGTCGGTAAACTTCCTTTTTCAGTCCACTACGGCTTCAGTTTGGTCGGTCGGTCGGTCGGTCGGTCGGTCGGTCGGTCGGTCGGTCGGTCTGTCGGTTGTATCTCGCTTGACAGGACACAGACAACCGGCTTACACAGGGTGTCCGAACTACCATGCACGAAGATTTAATGATATGCATATGCCACGTAGCCGGACAGAACCAAGGTAATGTTGTTTGCTGCGTAGATACTTAGATTATTTTTTGCATTCCGGCTAAGCATATAATTAGTCTTAATTATCTAATCAACTTGTCAATATTATTAATAAATTAAAGTGCCAATGAGAAAAGTGTAGAGCAACATGAAAAACTTCTTATACAGCTTTCCGTTACCCAATACGTGCTGAATAAAAGTTTTTTCTGCGCGTGAAAGAAGCCCGCGAGTACACGCAAAAATGGCGCACGACTAGCAGCTCGAAGAACTGCCATTATATTTGTCTGCCATTACGTAGCACAGTAGGTACAGCTGGTTTCATGTCTACACCAGGTACCCCGCTTACATCAGTTATGTCCCGATGAGCGGCTTTCACAACATATTCGTCTGCCACTTCATTGCCTGCGATGCCAGAGTGGCCTGTCACCCAGCACACAACAACAGCAAGGATTAGTTTATATGCTGCATGAATGTGTTTAAGGACCTTGTTGAAAACGGGATTTTGGCTAGCCTTGCCACAGGAGAGGGCTGTGACAACGCTTAAAAAATCAGTGTATACCATAGTAAAATTGTGTGTACTGCACGATGTGCTCAACAGTGATCAGAACATCCCAAGCTTCCACCGTAAAGATGTGGCTATGGTTTTGGAAGGTTTTAGAGTGGCAGAAGGTTGAGCCAAGGGCTGCAGATGACAGCGAAGTTGCCGACTTTGAAGCGTCAGTGAAGAAAGCGATATATTTATATTTGTCTTCAAGGGCCAGGATATGTTGCTGGATTAGGGTGCTTGGTAAATTTTTATTTTCAAGTTCTTTATATGAGAAGTTACTAGCGTCTGGATGTTGTTCACAAGGCTGGATGAGTTCAGTATATTCACTTTCCTGCAGATCTGTGAAAACTATTCCAAGATTTTGCGCAACAGATTTAACAAGCAAACGGGAACGGTGGGTCGTGCGAGGGCCGGTTTAAATACATCTGATTCATGGACGGATCATTTGTGAATTATTCGCATAGATGTTGTTTTAGCGAAATAGTTCTTCTGCATAAGTGACTTCAAGGTATGTTCGCTGATAATCCATAGACCACTTATCCGACTCTGCATGCAGGCTTTGGACAGTGCTGGTACAAAAGGTACCAAGTGCTAGGCAAATGCCTAAGTCGTATACAGATTCAAGTAGCTTAATTGTTGTCTCTGAAGCCGACTGGTAAACAATACATCCATAGTCTATGCGTGACAACACATAGCTTTTATAGAGAGTAAGGAGATAACACCTGTCTATTCCTCACGACTGATGAGATAAAATCTTTAAAACGTTCATAGTTTTAAGACATTTCAGCGTCAATTGCTTTAAATGCTGAATGCAGTATCATATGCCTTCTCAAAATCAAAGAATACGGACAGACAGTATAGGCTGTGTACAAATGCATCAGGTATGTATGACTCCAGGAGGACAAGACTATCGGTTGTAGACCTCGCTCTTGGGAAGCCAGATTGGCTTCAGTGCAATGTACCGCTATACACTAAAAAGTACATAACGTGATGGTTAATCATTTCAAAGCGACGCTTTATATGGCTAGGCGAAACGAAAATCCATCTGTCCGCGCCTGTATACAGAAAACCACCACCAATAATAATAATAATAATAATAATAATAATAATAATAATAATAATAATAATAATAATAATAATAATAATAATAATAATAATAATAATAATAATAATAATAATAATAATAATAATAATAACCAATAATTGAGAAAGACTAATGCACCGTCGGGAATGACGCAGTGATAAATAATGGGGCCCCAAGTTTCAGTTTCGCTAGTTAACCATCTGTGCGGAGTGCTTGGGCGGGGATATTTTCAAAGACCTTAAGTAAACAACTAGTGAGTACAATAGAGTCACTAAATTTTAACTTGTTCTTGAAAATGCAACGAGCCTCATCAAACTTAGTGTCATGCTTGCCCAGAAAAACAATTTCTCCTTTTCCGTGTATTTAGATAGGAGCCCACGAGCTAGAGCTTCCTCTTAATGAGCAACAACATTAATTACGCCTTTATTTTATGCCGCTTAACATTGAGAAATAGTGTAGCCAAGGCACTCTTTACCTCAATCTCTCCAGAACAACTCCTGTATAACCTAATATCCAGATGACATTATAGAAGAGCCAATGATTGCCGAAATGTCACAGGATAACAGCTGGCGATTCATATGTCACCACTGATGCAAAGGCCGTGGCCACATGGGACCCCTGTAGATCATGCCTTGGGATAATGCAATGTTTCTATTCCCATTCTTTCACTTGGGCTTTGTCAGGGGTGCGAGTGACACTCAGCTTACGTTATCATCAGGATCGGCCGGTTTTTAGCGATATACGGTAACAGAAGCGAATCAAGTGACATGAATCATTACACAAGAATACCGGTCCGAAATCCTCAAGGAAGGCAGAACAGCTACGCCAGGAGGCAAATAGATACGTTGTACAAACTAACATGCGTGAGGAGTGACGAAAAGCTCATTTATTGGGATGGCCACATGAGCTCACATTACGGCGGGAAAAAAAGGGGGTAATGGGTACGCGATAGGAGGACGGTGGCTGGCCGTATCCATCTGAATATCTCACGCAGAATACACGGTGTGCAGGACACACATAGGGGCTCCTATTCAATCAGACGGCTCTATGACCTGTTTATGCAGAAGAAGAAGCCGTAGAGCTCGTTGTATTTAACAAAAGCCACCGTACGTTAACCCTTTGGTTGCCTTCTTTTTTTCAGACTGCTCCTCAGACTTTGCCGGTTCTTATCGTGTGCTGGTCCAGTGAATATTTCAAGCTGTACAGAAGCAAGGTTCTGCGTCGTCGCTTTCTCCAATTTCAGCATATATTAGTAGTTTATAAATTCCTTCGGATGTCGTAGTCATAACGCATGGACCGTGAACACTGGTCTTGCACGACTGCCATTCTAATTTGTAGGCGCTTCCATATGTTTTTTTTTATTGGGAGTTGGTTCGGTGAATAATTCTTGCTCTGGGCAAATGGCTCTCCGTCGACGATTCCATCCAATTCACAATTCACCAGCAGTTCAAGCATTCCTTCGTCTTTCAAAGTGCGGACGGACCTGCTACACTGTGACACTCCGTTACAGAGCACAGACATTTGCTCCACCAAGGGCCAAACACCTAACCTTCTAGTCTTCTGTGTTTTGATGAGCTTACAAACAATAAAAATAAAATAAACAAAAAAACTAGCAAATATCGCCATCATACAACCAGAAGCGTTCGGATACGCGTTTGTATGCAAAATTAGTGACCGGAAGGAATGCTTACGCACTATCTGACAAGTCCCACTAGTTTCTGCCTCAGTTGATTGTTCTCTTACCTCCCTCTTATATGTAACGCTGGCGGCGTATCCGTGTGGTGGTATTCGGCGCCTGACGTTGTTCTGAAGCGAGGCTTTCTTTGCGTACCTCACCGGAGTTTACCGTTATTGGTTTGCTCGTTAGCCTTCCCCGATGGGCTCAACACAGGCTGACGCTCCATACAAATTCGGTTAGAAGATAGCTGCGAAAAGGGGAAATTTTATTCGATTCTTTCCGTATATGGCGCCATTAGCAATTCTGTAAATATTCTTATTCGAGAATATTAGGCGAACTTGAGCAACAATGACGGTTTCACAAGAAAGGACATAAAGAGCTCGGTGTCTGAACTCAGCGTCAATCACAGTAATCCGTTTCAAAGAGCGCGTACGTTTTAATGCGGAAACTACGGGTGATAGTATGGGGCCATCTTGAAGAACAGTTGTTCAAACTCGGTGAAGTCGAGTTTCTTCGCCGCTGGGCTACGCGGTACATAACCGTCTCCCGAGGCAAAGTCTTTCTACAGCCAGAATAATGCTCAATTCTGTTACCTGAGTTCAGACTGTATCTGTATGTGCCCCGGGTACCTTTCATAAATTCGAGGCTAACAATAATGCTTTTGCGTGGATGTGGTAATGAGTTTTGTTGTTGTTGTTGTTGTGTGTGGCAAAGCCAGTGTCAAGAAGACACCATATATTATTTCATTTGTTAATCTGTTTTGTTTACATCAAGTATGATGTATTACATGTGATGTACCTTATAGTGTATTTTTCGTTCATACCACAGTTCTAAGCGTGCCTACGGGTGAAAAATTTCCTTGTCAACGTTTTTTTTTTCCTGTAACCAAAGCCATGCCTAAAGTGTCCCGGCCTGCCCTATTTGGCACGGGCTCTCCCGTGCTTCCGAATCTCGCTGGCAATCTGTCGACGCCGCTCATCGCGCGCTGTATTACTGCAGAAAATAAAGTTGCTGTTGCAAAGACTAGTTGTTCGTTTTTCAGCTCTCTCGAGTAGGCGAGGTGCCCTTGCACGCACAGGCCCCGTGCGAGACCTACGTAAGAGTGCGCATAATCTTTCAATGCTTCGCGTATGTCTGGTTGATTGTGGCATATTCGCGGCTACTATCCTCAGCTCATTTTATCCACGTTAACAACCCTTACGATGGAGCTATTGTACAGTTCTTTATTTTGTTAAGCTTGATGCTCGGGTGCCAGACTAACAGTGCTTATAAAATCGTACCGTAAACATTTTAGGAACACGAAAGCTAGCAAAACGTGTTTCCTCAGCGATTTGCAGTTTCCTGGATTGGGATGTACGCTGGTGCGGCACACTGCATAACACATGGAGACACCTCTGATTGTTGTCGCTTGATGGAGGGATAGCTTAATAAAGTTCGAGACTAGCCATACAATAACATCACGTTACATGTATACGTTCCGTATCGACAATGATGAGGCTTGACTCGCCTCCTATTCCTACCGTGGGCAGAGGTGCGGGAGCCCCTCTAGGCCCGCCTCCGTTTGATATTGCGGCTATATCGAAGCTAAACGCTTAGTGACGACACGCTAAGAAGTTTCCCAATCCAAACAGCTTGTTGACACATCTCAGGAAAGCGTGAAAACTTGCCACTCGTCGTCAACAGCCCGTTCGCCGTGCACCCTCCAGCGCCATCCCACATACCAGCGTGGCGCCGCATGGTAGATGGCGCTGTCATCACAAAATTGTGGCGCCCTCAGTAAACGGTCTACACCTAGCGACAACGTTCTGTGGCAATACAGCGAAGGCTACGTGGGCGGGGCCTATGCACATGTATTACTGCGCCAAGTAGTCCGAACCTCTCGATCGAGGTTTCGCTTTTCATGTTGCGCAGGCGCTTTCTGCAAATGGGTGTTTTCGATGTCTGCTTGCGGTAAAAGAACGCAAAAAAGGTCCCGAACAAGATTGCGAACAAGCGCGTGTATGTACGTACGTATGTATGTATGTATGTATGTATGTATGTATGTATGTATGTATGTATGTATGTATGTATGTATGTATGTATGTATGTATGTATGTATGTATGTATGTATGTATGTATGTATGTATGTATGTATGTATGTATGTATGTATGTATGTATGTATGTATGTATGTATGTATGTATGTATGTATGTATGTATGTATGTATGTATGTATGTATGTATGTATGTATGTATGTATGTATGTATGTATGTATGTATGTATGTATGTATGTATGTATGTATGTATGTATGTATGTATGTATGTATGTATGTATGTATGTATGTATGTATGTATGTATGTATGTATGTATGTATGTATGTATGTATGTATGTATGTATGTATGTATGTATGTATGTATGTATGTATGTATGTATGTATGTATGTATGTATGTATGTATGTATGTATGTACGTACGTACGTACGTACGTACGTACGTACGTACGTACGTACGTACGTATGTATGTATGTATGTATGTATGTATGTATGTATGTATGTATGTATGTATGTATGTATGTATGTATGTATGTATGTATGTTCCCTCCTAAACTCTTTCCCCTCAACTTGCTCACTAGGTAGTCCATGGTCCAATGGGTAGATAATCAGGCAGTTAATCAGGCAGGTAATGAGGCAAGAGGGATATAGGAGAAGGTGTTTCGCCGGCGCCCGCCCTTTCGCCCCACGGGTTCCGGTTGGCGCGAGCGACAGCGGGAGCTCGCACGAGAGCGGCAGCGCCGACGTCGCGCAAATCCCGAGCTTCGATAGCGAGAAGCGCAAGCAAAGCGCCAGCTGAGGGAAGCCACTATCGCCGAGGATCGAGAACGGGAAGTGCAAGCCAAGCGCAGGTGGAAGCAAGCCAATCCAAGAGAAATCAACTCAAGCCAAGCACCAGCACAGGCAAGCTAACCTCCGACTGCGAGCGTAGGAGGCCGAGCAGAGACGTCGACGAAGGGAGGTACCTCCCAGGGAGGGTGCCGATGGACGGTTCAAGAGAGAATGTCTCGACCGTGAGTGCGGCCGCAGCTGCAAGGTGTGTGATAGACTCTGGTTTGATCAAGACCTCAGGCAACTGAAGAGTGTGCGCAATCCGGAACCGAAGCTCGAATCTAGCAAAACGATGACAACGAGACAAAAGATTCATGAAAATAACGCTAAGCACGAGTTTAAGCTTGAAATATTAGCACCAGCTTTGCTGTTTTGACAACTTTCACTGCGTAGAACTGGGTTCACTTTTTAAACACATCAATCGTCTACGAAGTAATGATTTTTTTCCCTAAGCCTGAATACCAGCCTGTCACAGAAATTAGTCTCGGAGACATTGACATTATCTTGAATTAGTCTCGGAGACAGGAGACATTGAGCACTTTTTGTGGTCCTGCCAGCAATTCCAAGATGAAAGAGACACTCTCCTGAAAAATCTGCAAAACAAAGACCTTCCGCATGCACGCCTGCAAGACCTTATATTTCCCGAGGGATCAGTTATAGCCCGCAAAGAAACTTCACGTCTCCTCATCGACTTTTTAAGAGAGACCGGTCTGATGGACATATGGTGAAACCCTTCAGCGGTATTGTGCGAGACGCTCGGGCGGAGCAATTGCCGGCCTTGTTCGCCAGGCTAAACCCGCCTGTTGCTACAATTCACCACCACCACCACCACCACCACCACCTCGGAGACATAGTTACCATACATAGTTACGCAGTTACCATACTCGGTGACAACCTAAGAATTCCGCACAAGCTCCACCTACAAAACCGCAACACATCTGTCCTACGCGCCTCCACTCTCCGTAACATTGTTCCTGGGTCGGGGTGAGCCAGCGCTTGCCCCGAATGGTATCCGTGAGAGAGTCACCGCTAGCTGCAGTGCACTCGCAGTTTAAATTACATTGCTCTGCTAATGTAAATGATAGGCTGTAAACTTGGAAAATGAAAGCTCCTTGCTTCCAGTTAAAGCATCATCTTTGGCTGAGTACTTGCATTATGATCTCCCCCTAAAATTGCGAAGATGTTCAGGTTTCAGACGTAGGCGCGAATACATAAAAAAACACAAAGCCACAAAGACAGATCTGTACGGTGAAATTAGCCGTACGAAACATGCAGGAAAATGGAAAGCACTGGGCGTCACGGAAATTAGCGAACCTAATTGGCTGGCGCATCTGTGAAATTCTATTTTGTGTTGGCCAGTGGTAGATATGCCACTACATTCTTAGGTTATTGCCGACTACACAGTGTGTACGTAACCAATGTCTCCTAAGGTATCTTTGCGATTGAATCAAAGGTCAGTAATATTTAAGGTGTTTATTTGAGGCAGCATTTTCTGCAGATGAGTTAAAATTGCTAGGCAACGAACTGAATGGAAAAAAGAAAAGCGGGGGGGGGGGATAACTATATGGGATAATATACCGGTAGGTTACGATTTTAGATCGAATAGCTTTCTCTTGCCACTACGCCCACTGGTTATTGGTGGCGGAGTGTTTCTGCACAAAACAGATTGAAAGATGGTCACCGGAAGCCCCGACAGAAAGGAGCGCCGACTATAACGAATCGGCTCATATATAGACGTGCTGCTGAACGACTGTGTTCTCTGCGGAAATACGCAATGAAACAAGGAACACTACCTAAATCTCCTTTGTACAAGAAATATATACATTCAAGTGCACCATTCCTTAAAAAAAAAATAGAACAGTAGCTTTTTAGAAGCTTCAATGTTACCCTAGGTGCTCGCGTTGCCGTTCGCTTCACCAGCATTTTATTGCTTACATATACAGTATATAAAGAACGAGTCGTGTGAAGTACTGAAATTTGCTTAAGCCCTTTCCATGCCAACATTTTATCTTTCTTTCTCGAAACCACCAAGATGTTCCTAATGATTTGATGACTGATTCAATGTAAACAGTTTTTTTTTTATTTCATCAATATCAGCAGTCCATCGTTTCTCTATTTTTTTAATTTTCTTTAGTAGCTCGTAGAGAACCTGACGTGTTATGCGACCCGACGCACACGCCGCAAGTTAGCGCTGGCGGTTAACGCTAACAGGGCAGGTTAACTCTTGCACGAGAAAAGTAGGCGTGTGCGATCATGGTGTCAAGCTGGAACCACATGGCGGTATTTTTGGTGCGGTTGACGCGCGGCGGAGGGGCGCGGGAGTCGTTTCGGCGAACGCGCCCACCCAAATCGCGTAACCGCGCGGTACTGTTGAGAGTCGAAGGGAACGCGTCGCGTCGCGTGCACCTCGGTTTCTCTGATTATTGATCTCGGTACGCCGCCCACGACCGCGATGATCAGGAATCGTTATATCGCGTCGACTCGCAGCGCGATCACCATGGCCAAAAAGTGTAACCTAAAAGTGGTATAACGTCAACTGACGTCAGTTTGGGCGGTCTAACGTCGGCAACAGCTTAGCTGTAAATTCACTAGTTCGCAAGGTGGAATGGAGGCGGAGTCTTCTCTTCGCCTAGTCCCCCCGAGGTTCTACGTCGGTCGTTAGTTTCTCGCCTGGTGGTCACGCGAGCCAAGCTGCAGAAAATCGGCCTCACAACGGCTTTAGCTTTACTCCTCCTAGTACCACCTGCGTGTCCTTCGACACGCAGGTGGTAATAGGCCCCGTTAATCGCTAACGTAACCGCAGCAAAGACTATTAACCGCTGATGATCCGTCCATATCTTGAACGCATGGGCTTTTATGAAAGCTTCGCAACGGCGGTCGAGAACGGTTGCAGGACGCAGTCGTCGTGGATTCCACTGCTCGATACGCGAGGAATGACCACAGCCCATCTGATATCGTGTAGCGACATTTAGCCTTGGCCGGCGGACCAAGGCTTCGCTAGAAATAACAAAAAAATTAAATTATGGTGTTTTACGTGCCGAAACCACGTTCTAATTATGAGGCACGCCGTAGTGGAGGACTCCGGAAATTTCTACCACCTGAGGTTCTTCAACGAGCACCTAAATCTAAGTACACAGGTGTTTTTGCGTTTCGCCTCCATCGAAATGCGGCCGCCGTGGCCGGGATTCGATCCCGCGACCTCGTGCTCAGCAGCCCAACACAGAAATAATTTCTACGGTGCATCGGATGTGCATAATTTTCTTTTCTTTATATTCTCACTTACGAGCGGATTTGTTTTATTAAATACTTTTTCGGATAGCCCGCTCGTAGATACGATTTTTAATGTGTTCCAATGACAGCAACAACATAATCTGACGAAGGAGTACCTGCAGCTCAGGATGCCCCTTTAACAATTGTGTCGTGGCCAATCGCTTGCAAATTGGGATAAACGGGAATTTTCTCCAAATGTGCCCCCTGTAATTGTGAAGCGACAATTGAAAAAAAAAATCCATTATTGACGAAGCGTTTGCTTGTCAACGAAAACCGTTTCCAGTGTTTCGATTAATACGAGCAAGCGTATAGGTGAACCAAGTGGTCTTGCCAACCACTTCTGCCCTCGCAATTTTGAAAAATAAAGAAAATAATAAAAAAGAAAAAAATGAAAAAAAGGAGAAAAGAAGACAGAAGGCTATTGCGTGCTGTGGGTATCGCTTGCGGACACAAGGCCGGGTTCTACCGCACTGAGGCCCTTTAACAACTCTGACATCACGAAAAGCTAACTGCGCAACGATCTCATGCACCCAAATGTAACCACTCTTCACCAGGGACATCCATCATAGTAGATTCAAGAGAGTGTATTCCGATGCAAGTTTTATGATGAGCTCAAACATTACGCTTAGCCACGTGGAAGATAGCCCAGCGACGATATTATCGGAGTATATTCCGGAGGCAACTTATCAGGACAACACCGACGTAAACAACTTTCATCGTGTGAGGAGAAAAAAAAAAGAAATACCAAACTTCTTACTGCGTCCTAGTCTTCGGGATGTTCTTTCCCTCACTTTCTCCTTATTTCTTTTATAGCAAACGTAAAAGAAGCCGATACATTGCATTCGGTGCCTCTTCATAAATGCGGCTCCGTAAGTGCTCGACGTGTTCTTCCTCAGTCACTGGCTATATTGGCTCCTTCTGCTTTTATCGGGAGTGAAACGACGCTTGTTGGTTTTCATTCGTTCCTGTGCCCCAGACAGAGCTTGAGGAATGAGATTGGTACTTGCATTCCGGACCAATGATCACTTCATTTTCTGTTTCGATTGCATGTGCCAACTTCCAGTCTGTTTGTTTTCTATATCTCTCCTCGTATAGGATTAATCTCGGAGCGTCCGGCGAAGCTCTTGCTGCGTTAACAGGATTACGACGAGCGTTGCGCGTGCAATCATTTATTTACCGAGACTCCAGTCCGTATACGCTCCGGCATCATGCGGACAAGAACAGAGGAGGAGCTGGGACCTCGCAGGGATTGCAAAGCCAACGAGCGCGGCGATCAGGAGCTCATCCGTGATCACTTTTTTATTGATCTTGCTGTTGACGTCAGCGAGGTTGCGTATACTGTCTCTGTGCCGCCTCAGAGACGCTACTCGGACGCCGCAACTATACGCGACGCTGAAGCCTCGCCTATACTACGGCTGGCCTCGGAGTTAACGAGCGTCGTTACTTGCTGAAGGTCCCTGCGGTCGGGCAATATCCGCCGTCGCGTAAGTTTATTGGTTGGTGTTTATTTGTCACTTTAGCTGTTTGTTTAGAGCACGGAGGAAAGTGGGAACAGACACCCAGCAACGATAGAGGCGAGAGGAAGGCACAGAGCTAGTAGGGGGACAAACACTTCAGCCCCTCTAGAAAAAACATTTAACGCGATAGCGTTAAGGAGCTCGTGTCGCAGAAAAGCCGGTGTCGTCGGCGGCGGTGTCGGCGTCGTCGGTGTTGACCATGAGTGATAAATCCCAGCAGGCACTTCATGAATAAAAAAAAACTTGCAAGATTGGCTGGGTGGGAATCGAACCAGGGTCTCCGGAGTGTGAGACGAAGGCGCTACCACTGAGCCACGAGTTTTTTTTTTTTTTAGCCTACAATGTGGCAAGGTATTTGTCAGACCAAATTTCAGCCTTACCAGTACGAAGAAACTAGCTAACAATTTTAGCTCGGTGCTTTCGGAATATCCCTATTAATGTTTGTTTTTCCACGCGCAATTCTGACGTGTCGAAGTAAAGTAAGAACTTTCGAAGCCTCCATGGTGGCGTAGCGGCTTTGGTGGTGCGCTGCTTAACACGAGGTCGGGGGATAAAATAGCGGCCACGGCGGCCGCGTATCGATGGTGGCGAAATACAAGAACGTCCGCTTACCGTGCATTGGGCGCAAGATTAACAGGTGGTCAAAATTAATCCGGAACCTTCTACTGCGGCGTGCCTGATAATCAGGTGGAGGTGTTGGCAGGCAAAACAATAAAATTACAAACAAAAGCTTTAGAGATAACAGTCTGTCTCGAAACAAAATAGTTGCTTGAAGACAGTTCACTGCGTGAATAAGTTTAATCAAGAAGCGCAAACATGTTGCCTTATCACAGATTCTTGCTTGCGGATCGCTCATGTTATAAAGGAGTCGTGTTACCCAGTGGTCTTACCCGGATAGGTGGTAATCGTTTGAATGGACAATGACGATCACAATGACAGGTGCGGTGAAAGTGACGAGGATGCAAGACGAAGGAGAATAACGTATTAAAAAAGGCAACGAAAATGTAATCAATTGAAGAAACAAGAGAAACCGGGCTCTTCGTAGCTCTACGGGAACAATCTGCCGATCGTGTCGAATTACACAAGACACAAGGAATTCAATTAGACTGACCGTGGCTTGCCGAGTCGACAGTATACATGGCACTAACAGTAGATCATAAAAATGAGCTGGACGTCCGGGGATTCAGTTTTTGGACACCAAATACCGGTCCATAATATGACGCACACAAACACACACACACACTGACGCACACAAACCCACACTCACATAAAAAATTGTCGAAAGGAACAAGAAAGCCTGTTTCACAATAAATAGATGTCAACAATGCTTGAAAATTAAAACTGGGCTAGTCGGTGAAGTGCCGCCTTATTGCGCTAGTGTAACCTGTTCAGCCTCGTACGTCCGTGTTCCTCCTTGACATTGTGTTTCCATACGCTAGCGATGTATATATGATGAAGCTTCACCAACTAGCCGAGTCTGAATCGTGGACCGCAAAAATAACCGTGTAGTTTGCACACAAACGAACGAACAAACAGCAGCAGAAAAAAAAGAAGTAAATAACACGCACCGCCGCTGCGGAAGCCGTGTCTGCTTCGTTGATTAAATAAAACCACGGGTTTTATTTTTCCTTTCTCGTTTTCTCTTCTTCGTTGGAGGCAACTTGTATTCCGGACTCACGGGAGGGAATGCGAGGCCATCAGAAAGCGGGACAGGCGTGTTTCGCTTAACTATGGACCGTCTAGCCAGTTTATCCTATATTGTCAGCCATCTTCTTATGGTGCCTGACAAGTAAGAGTAAATCTTCAGAGCCTAAAATGCACGCCTAGCATTCGCCAAATGATTGCAACGAAATATCAAGTGGCTACCCTCCGTTTTATAGTCTTACCATCATCTGATATTACGAGCTTTCTTTCTCGCCTCGGAAATGATGTTCATAAGAGCGGACATTTGGGCAACTTGGTACAGACGCAGTTTCCTTCTTTCCTTCCCTCCTCTCTCTCCCTGTGATCTTTGTTTTCCCCTTTCCCATTCCCCCGGTGTAGGGTAGCCAAACGGACGTTATTCTGGTTAACCACCCTGCCTTCTACTTTTCTCTTCCCTCCTCCTGGTACAGATGCGTTATGGAAATAAACAATTACACATCTTTTATGCAGACCGTAAGAAAACACACACCACCGCTGTGTGTGTCTTGGTTTCCTACGGTATGCGCAGAAGTTGCTCTGTTAATTTCCATCATGTAGTAAATGAAGATCGATTGGCCCGTGCTTGTTTCATGAGAACCTTCCACCCCCAACATTTCACCCGCATCCAACGCACGTGTTGCTGCACTACCTGTGAAGATAAGCGTGGGAACGTGCTGGCAAAGACAACGAATATATATATATATATATATATATATATATATATATATATATATATATATATATATATATATATATATATATATATATATATATATATATATATATATATATATATATATATATATATATATATATATATATATATATATATATACCAAAACTTGGCTTGAAAGTGAATTAGGGTATGTTTTGAGCGAAGCACCACACCTGTTTAGCCTGTGCCTGCGCACAACGAAGTTAAGTAAAACGGTGGTTGCTTACCTCGTTTTAATCTTTTAATGTTTTCCGCTTGGTTGCAGCAGATAAAATACTCGTCAACCATAGTATACATTTTGGTAGCCGATACCTCAATTCATCGCGCAGCGATATAGGCAAGAGTATTTATGGCAATGCGGCTCATAGAACCGATCAACTGTCTATACCGCAGCAACCATCTTGAGTGCGCTAAACCACATATTGGATGCGGAATCGACGCATGTATGTCCATACGGCTATAAACATCGGGGTATTCACGTTATGTATTCGAACCACTTTTGTGTCGAAATATAACAAAACATTTTTTTTTCAGTGACACATGAGTATTTCTTTATTAAGCGCTCCTGTCCAAATGAAGTTGCTACATGGCCGCTCTAAGAAAACGTTATGCAGAAACCATTGAAGATGATTATCTATATAAGCGAATACATTTTATACGGCTGAATAGTATGTGGATCACTTAAATGCAAAATATGTATAGAAGCACCAGTCTGAAAACATACTAGTTAAGGCTTTATTAATTTTTTGATGATACGTACGTTTGTAATGTAATGTTACGAACGAGTAAATGCAAATATTTTGGTCGAGCGATCAATGATTTCAATTTATTTCTAGGCTATTGGGTAATGACTGACTGCAACAACTCCCGACCGCGCACACCGCACCGGAAGTCGTTAACGTAGTGCGTCTCGAAGTAATTGTTAGCGCAGCAGTCGAAGACGGTTTGTGACGTTTCGCTCTATACGGCGTTGAGTTTTCAAACCTCGTCCAGTCGTTGCTACCGTCCCGCGTCACTCTTGGCTGTATAACGCTGTCGAGCCTTTTTCGGCCTGTAGATGACGTCGCTCTGCCAACTCTTCTTTGCTGAGGGTTGAGGGTCCGTTTTGGCGTATTTTAACAGCTTTTTTTTTGGCCCCATTTTTTTTTTCGCCCCAGCCAAGAACAGCTCACGGAGGGGAAGCAGACCAATCGCAGACGCCCACACTACTCGCCTCACTTCTGCCTCTTCTGGGTAACGCCCACGTGACGCCAGCCCTACTCGCACCGTTCGGAGACGCCCGGCGTTCGTGTTGTCTTTCACTTCTCGTCTGAGTTCAATTGTGCGCTGGAACGATGTTTCATAATGCTAATCACAACCAACTAGCCCAGCTGTCCATACTTAGAAACTCCCCTCTCCCGGTGACCTGCTTTCGCTCATCTGGCTGGGCCCCCCTAGAACCACTCCACCTCCGCGCCATTCTCGCCTCTGCCAAGCTGGTGGGCTGAGGAAAACCTGTCGAGGTATTTGCTTTAAAACAAAGCAAAAAGGCGCTCCGGATAACACTGAGAGCATTTGTTCTAGGTTTTTTTTTTTAAAAGAAAACGTTGAGTGTCCCCGCTTACGCTTGCGACGATGGTTCCGTAAATTTGATGCCAGGAGATTGGAATAAAACCATTACGGAATAATTTTAAGTTATAGCAACCCTGCGTTCTAGTTAAGCGTCCAGTGCCAATACGCAACAGCGATGCCCCCTGCAGCAGAATCAGTGCGAGGAGGCGTTCCGAGAACTGATATGAATTTTCAGCTGAATTGCCACAGCCGCAGCCATTTCTCTAAACGCGAGAGACTGCAAGGGTTCCAGTCCTATCACAGTAAAGAATTATCAGGAAAATCATCTTTTTGGTTTATTATTCGACAGCGGTGACACACGCACACACGCTCTCATGAGCGCGCTCTCGCTTGCATTGGGGGAGGAGTGACATTATTATTCTTTTTGTCTGAATCCGCTGTGTCCGATTTAGAAATGTTAGTTGGCCATATGCACTTACTCGCCCTTTTTATCTGTCATCGCCACCGCATCATCATCATGATTATCATCATCAGCAGCAGCAACCTATTATTATGCCTCCTGCCCAATTTTCTGCTTGCTGCGCTATACTGTTATACGAAGGACAAGAAAGAGACAGGGACACATCGAACGGTGCCGTAGCGAACGATGCCATACCAACTAGCCCCCGCGGAAGCTGTACTGTCTCCTGCAAGACGAATGCCTCTCCCACCGATCTCCAATTATTCGTGTCTTGCGCTAGGTGATTTCTAGCTGTGCCTGCATATTTCATAACATCATCACAACATCTAGTTTATTGCCGTATGCCTCTGAACCACTCCTATTATCTCTGGTACAGAGCAGCAGACCAAAGCATCCCGCCATAGTTGTAGTGTCCGACCGCCTGCGTAACCGAGTGTCACTGTTGGTCAAGCGGAATGAGATTTGCGACAACCCTGTAGCAATCAGGCGCGCAAAGAAATACGTCTCACACGATCCGTCGATGCTATTGCGTTGCAGCTGAGGAGCAACCGCCAATTTACTGAAGCAACTGTATAATCAGATAGCGGTGGAGAAAGCGTATGCCGTGTGTCCCAACTAACGTAAGCCAAGCTGTTAGACGAAAAAGAAAAGAAAGAGAAGCATGCTGCAGGATACAATTATAAGACCTATGGTGTTCAATCGTCAGACCCTAGGTCTTAATATCGCATCTTGCAGCGTGTTTTTTTTTTTTTCAAGCTTTTTCCTTTTTTTCTGAACAGCCTGGCTAACGTTAGCAGGGTTCTGGGACCTTAGTGGGTTCCGACTATCGGCTGAAATTTAACCGTATTCACCGCTCTAGCCTTGACTCGTGACCTCCATTTCTCCGACTTAGCTGTTATATTAAAATCAACGTAGTGAAACAATGATGCATTAACGTGGGATAAGATTTCACCAATAAACCATTGCCACGCGTTCGTTTAAGCAGTAGCTCTACTGAACCTACACGTAGCGCGCAATGGAGCGAATGCATCCTGATAGAGAAGGCCGGTGCACACGCCCAGGCCCGATTCTTGTGTTGAAACTATTAAACGTGATTCTAATTTGTGTGTTGTTTACCGCCGTAAAGCATTGAATTAGGGTTATTACGTTGTCTTGTTTACACTGAACGACATGGAAAAAAATATGCAGAGCCCAAGCCCTGTGGGAACGGATGTAAGAGAAGCTTTCTATGCTGTTTGCCTTGATCGACGATAATTAGCGGTGATGTTGACGGCGAATGTTTAATTTCTTCAATATTGCTACGGAACAATGCTTACAATGACGAAGAGGCGAGTAGTGAGAAAACGACGACGACGATTGGATGCTAGCGCGGGCTGTTGCCTCTTGGCCAAGTGCGGCGTATTCCCTTGTAAATATACTTGTATATAGCTTTTCGTCTGCATCTTCCTACGTAACAGTATGTAGTCCTACACGAGAGTGGTGAGTTAGTGTTAGACGTCACCTGGAGTGCATCACTGTGTTTGTCTGTGTAGTGCACACAACACACAGGGGGACGTATTTTGCTGTAGGCGTTGTGCGCCATACTTCATAACCTCTGAGAGGGTTGAGCATATTTATGTCTCATGGCACATCGCATCGTTGTAGAAGTATTGAACTTCAATTGAATTATGGTGCTTTGCGTGCCATAATCACAATCTGATTATGAAGCACGCCGAATTGGTGAACTCCGGATCAATTTTGACACCAGCGTGTTGGTTAAAGTGCCCCAAAATCTAAGTGCCTGAGCGTTGTTTATTTCCCCCCGTCGAAACACTCCTCACGCAGTCGGGATCTAGCCCACGACCTCGAGCAATGCCATAGCCACAAAGCTTCCGCGGCGGGCACAGAAGTTGACTTCAGTTGTGACCGCTTCTGTAGTGTCACCTAGACACTGCGGTGCGCTTTAATTAATGCGGCTCTGCTTCTGCACGCCCTGCGTAAGTTGCCCGCTTGACAAATTTGGATGGTGTTTATCTTTCAGAAATAGCAGAAACGTACCGTACCGTGCCTTGAACTTAAATCTATCCTGTTTGCCTGCAATTGTCTATAGTAGTGGCGTTTCCTTTCCTTCTCATGTCAACTCCTGCCATTCCCCCGTGTGGGAACTGCGAGCGAAGAGTGGCAAGGCTGTTTTTCCCTCGTTTCGCGGCTGCATCGGTTCTACACATTTTCGGCCTCCTCTTCCCCCTCCTATCTGCCATGCTGTCTAGCTTCCCTCTGGACTTGCACATTAGAAGAAAAGAAAACGCTGCGATTTTCGTAATGCTTTTCCGGGGGGTCACGGATAATTGCATCTCTCGAGAGGCTAATGTGGCGACGCCCAGGGAGCTCCAGAGGACATTGTGCACATTCGACGCGATGCAGATGTCCAAACGAGTTTCTCGCGTCGCCTTTCCTCTCTACCGCATTCTTGTCATGTATACACACGCTCTGAACCACCCCCCGACGCGGTGAGCTAGACAGTAGAGAGTATTAGTTTAGGGGACGCAAGCGACTTGCGTACGCAAGAAATAGGGGCGACAGTACAGCGCATGCTCAGACCCGGACGTAAAGGTCTACGCATGCGCAGAACTGTGGCCTTTGGTTGCGTACGCAAGCCGCTTGCGTCCCCTAAATTAAGACTCTCTAGTATCAATGGCAGCAGCGGAGGGAAAGTAAAAAAAAGATGGCAGGGAAAGCTTCGCTTCAAAAAGAAAAAAAAGCCTATTTATAGGTATGTGCAAATTGAATTTGCTTAGGTCTCCTTTGAAACATGTCACGCATAAACGTGCGAACTCGTTCTTCCTATTTCTTAGCGTAACGACACTATGTTGAAAGTAACATGGTTTTCTGCCTTTTTTCTTTTTCTTTCAGCAATACCTCATTCAAAATCCCAACCCATATTTCCGGTTAGAGCATCCAACTTCCGGGGGCGGTGAGTGGCAGCTTCATTTTTCTTACAATTATGCATGCGATGCTTGAAATACCAGCCTAATCTTTAATATCAATGACCACCAAAAGAGTGAACGCCCCCCCCCCCAAGAAAAAGAAAGAAAACATGTAATTAGGCTGCTGTTACCCTGTACCTTGGTGAATATCACTTGTAACGAAGTTGCGTTTGTGAGCTATCTTGGTGATATCAGCCACCACTAACGACCTTACAATCTTGGTGATAACATGGGATCGCCTCTCGATCCACTGACTAAGCTTGAAAAACAAGAGAATTAGAATATAAGTGTTACATTACCGTGGCCCTTCGTTTACAGAACTTATCAGCTTAAAGAAAAACAAAGGAAATGATAGACTCCGTAGTTCGGAGCTCCAGGCTAATTTCGACCATCTGGGGTTGTTTAACGTACGCTCAGAGAGTTTCTTGCACACCACCCCATCAGGGAGCGGATGGCCGTAGTCAACTCGCGGCCTAGTACGTTCCCAGGAGCAGCAGAACATATTATCTACTGAAATTTCATGGTGTGTCTTTATGCATTCTTTATGCACTACATGTGGTATTGACTCATCGACTGATTGATCGATCGATCGATACATGTTGTAATAGAGTTACTTCTATCAAATTTATTTATTTATTTATTTATTTATTTATTTATTTATTTATTTATTTATTTATTTATTTATTTATTATTACCCTCAGGGCTTACAAGAAGCATTATAGAGGGGAGGGGCATTAGAATATCAGTACATATAAAATATATACAAGGAGAGGTGAAGAACAGTTATACCGCAAATAATATACAGCAACAAATACTTGTTCCATAAACCATCGTAGATGATCCTTAACGTCAGCGATATTTTTCCTAGATGACCCTGCAGTCTGTCACCATGTCATTTTGCGGTTCACGGCATTCCATATACGCGCACTCTCAATATAAAAGAATCTTTCTGTATGAAGCCGGCCATAACTGTCAAGAAAGTTTGCTACACCAGGTGCGTCTTGCACCGAGGAATAACTGAATAGTGGTAAAACGGTGAAATAAGGTATCACACTCCACGCGCGTGGCATCTGGTGACTCAGACCGAGCGCATGCCGATGGTACGCGGTCCTAGCTTGTTCTTGGTAACTTCACGCCGCACGTCTCTCCACTTCTCCCGTTTATAGTACGAGAATGCCCTTTGTACAACCATTCAAAGTGTGAGAGGCATAGAAAGAAAGCTGTTTCTTAAATTGTGAGTACAAAGCTAAATAGGCGTGAATAGTTTGCAATTTCCAGCCCTCATCTTCTCTAAAGAAAGGCACGTTCACTAGCTTGTAAATGAACGAAGTGCATATGCGCAGCGCGGGATTTCCTGGTACCCACGTGAAAGTGCGACCGGGCTACAGCGTTTCCTAAACTGCTTGTACTCTGTTGTAGGAGCTTATGCATGTGAACTGGGGGCTACTATTCTACAAGCGATCGCTTAAGCCATCCTGTAAGAACAGTCCCCTATTTGATATCCAATTTTTAAAAGTTTTTAATCTCAAAGCCACAACAAGCTTCCCCGCAGCCCCAAGGATTTCAAGAAAATAATAGTCATGACCATGCAGTTAATTGTTTGTCCAAACATTTGCATGTAGCATTCGCAACTTCAATTAACACAGTTCGTTGTTGTGGAAGGGACGAAGTGACCGAACGCGAAGCACAGAGGCAAGATCGACTATTTTAGGCAGAGGAGCACCAAGAAAAAGATAAAACTTGAATCGCGACGCAACAGGCGGGCCGCTGCCAATTATGTTTATTTGCCACCGCTGGGGGTAGACGTCACACTCCAGTCGCCTTGCCTCCAGGGGCTGTTTCGCACTGTGCAAGCCGTTGATGGGTCTCCGCAGCGAGCAAAATGGCGAGGCGTGGAATGACTGAGCGTCGAGCTCACGCCTCCGTGCCGTACGCCGCGTTTCCTAACGAATTATTGTTGCCGTGGGAGCGGCACTATTCCTTCGGGAGCCGTTAAGAGCCTCGTGCCTGCAGGCCGGAAGGAAAGAATCGAGTCGTTCCTACGCAGCCCGGAAGTGGAGCGTCGTCCCCCTTAAAGTACTGGCCTGAGCTAGTCGGATGCGTGGACATGAGGTTCACATTAGATCCAGCGCGGAAACCTCGGACACCATCCATTCAGCGGCCCAAAAGAGTGTGACAGCAACAAGACTTTCCGGGACCTTCTTGACCTTAGTGTTGCTTGCTGGGAGACAGAAAGAGGGGGCTTTACCGTCCATTTGAGTCTGCTTAACACTGCTCCAAAAGACGCTGCTGCTGCAGTTCAAATGCCAGCCCTTTCGGCGACTTTCCCTTTCTCTGTAGTACTCCTGTACTTCGTTATGGCACTTCGAATCAACGACTGTAGTAAATATGAGAGCTATTTGCAAGCGTACAATTGAAGACGCGTTAAAGGCCCCCCGGGCGTCTCTCTGCGATAACTCGGCAACGCTCGTCTCCGTTCAGACTCGGTTCACTTCAGTGAAAAGGACTCGCCACGTGACATTTATTAGCTTTCCTGCTGCCTCCAGTGGTTGAGTTATCATTTAGCACCCGAATTCACTTGCAGAAGACTCGTAATCGGCGCTGTACTATTTTTGTTTTTGCAGACCTGTCGAGGGCAGCACGTAACAAACTATTTTTGCGTGCGAATGGGCGTTCTGCGGAAACAGCGGGTGTGCGTTCCAAACCTTGTAATTAGCTTTCGTTGTAGTGATACAGCAATGTCTAGTGACGTGCTAGTGCACTACATTAAAATAATGTTCAGGTGTGTGCCCCTAATTAACGAAAATGAAATGAGAAAACGGTCGCTTATACCGCTAAGGCAGTGACCAATGCGGTTTTGAAATTAGAGATACAAACGTTATACGAGAGGTCCGTAAAGGACACTATGCTAACGTATTTGATGTATCAAATTCGCCCATACGCCCCATATTTGGTCCACATTGCACATTTCGAAGCCCAAGGTTGGAATTTATATTATATGACGAAGTTTGCTTCGACGACACCGAAACACCGACACCGACACCGACGACCGAAAATTAAAAAAAAACAGAAAAAAAAACCAAGCGGAAGCTTGATTGAGCGATAAAAGTTTGGTGCAGTGGTTTATTTGCTACTACTAGTTAATAATTATTATTTACCAATTAACGCCTCTCAATATAGCCAACTTGGACTATCAGGAAAGCGTTACTGGACTGTTCCCGATTCATATGAGGGCACCGGACTCATTAGCACGCGCTTAATCCCGACACAAGGCGTTTTTATAACCCAGGCACCATAAGAATGCGGTCGCCGTTGCCAGGAGTTAAGCTCTCGACCTCAAGGCTAGCGGCGCAACGGGATAACATGATAAACACGAGCAGACTTCGCAGCATGTTTTCACGTCGTTCCCCAGAGCTCTCTCGTTAAAGTGATCCCAAACTAGAAAAACCTTTGAGGCTGTCCTGAAAGGGCACTGCATTTATAACGTCACCCGGAAACGTGGAAGGACGTTTCCCCCGTATTCACCGTGACGCGCTCCCTATTTATTGGGCGTGGCATTACGCGTTCACGTAGAGAGAAGCAAGGAAACGTGACACTGGCTCGTCGAGCAAAGGCCTCTTCCACATCCATCGTGGCCATGCGTCCTTAGGCGAACGTCACGTAGTCGAGCCGTCCAGAGCATCAGCCGCACGAGCAACCGTAAACGCCGCCGGCCAATGTGAGGTAATAAAATGGCAGCTCCCTAATGCGGCTCCTTATCTCTCTGCAGCCGGGTACGCAATCTAGAGAACACGTGATCTAACAACTTGGGGAAAAGTAGAATATACATACACTACATTTAGAAGAAAAGTTCAAGGACAAAGTTGTTAAGAATGTTATAGGTGCGTACAAAATGACAGTTGTCAGTCTTTTTCTCTGAGTCCAGCTGATAATGATACTAGATAGCATGCAGGGAACGCTCTCTTGTTCTCATCAAGAAGACAAGGTTGACGCTGGGTCGTCTTCAAATAAATTGCGTTTATATGTAGGCTAGTTGGTCTATCTCAGCGGTTACGACAAACTTCCAGGGCAAAATATCTCGCGTTTACCTGGCCTGATCAAACCCTAACTTAACCTAACCTACCCGAACCTAACCAAAGACGACCGTAGGCTCGTTATGTGGTGTTTCATGTCTCAGTAAATTATTCCCATGTACAACGCAAAACTTTACGAAAAGCATGTACTCCTATTCCGCTTCCATATCATGCAACTTACACGGCTTCAACTAAGCGTGACAACATGGCAAACAATGCCGTGGTAGGCGCAACCATGCCAACTACAGTTGGAGGGAAACCAATGCCAATGCCATGTGTACTGTGAACACGCATTGACTGGCTAAATAAAACCCAATCCTCTTGTGGCAATATCACTATGCGAACATTCGAAAATGAGCTGAGTAGCTTTTTACATGTCGGACAGATAAAATACAAACAAGAACTCACGTATAGAATGCTCGTGCCAAAAAACATATAATTAAAACACCGCAAATACATGTATCTTCTAAGTTTAATTTTCATAGGTACATTAAACATTTTCACTATCCAGGGTTAGCAATATCCACAAGGCGAATGATCCTGTCATATTAAAGTAGTGAAATACACTCTCTCTCTCTATTCGGTTCGGTTACATGCCCAGAAGTTGTCGGTACGTTTTGAAACATTCGCAAAAGTCCTCAAGGACAAAACTACCCATAAAGAGCTTTAGCACAAACATATTCCTTTTGAACTAACGCCGTTCTTTTTGCAAAGCTAGCTTAACATTGTAAGCAGTATGGTAGTAGTAACGTTGATTATAGAGAGTTACCATCGGGCGAACTTATGGCAATGGAATACAAAATCTATTTTAAGAAAGTGAACGTACGCATGTATTATCAAGGACACACTGGTATCCCGCGTATACGCGGCCACTTGAAGGCAGACCACGTGCCTTACCATCATGCTGCCTTGCCGCCCCATGCTTCGTCTAAACGAGTACGCACACAAAATTGTCAAGTTGAGATGTTTGTGTCACTCGATTCCTCAGTACGATTAGGTACCCTTTGGCGAAAGTTGCTGAGACACAGAGTATTGTGGGACAGTATGGTGGGCTGACATCAATGCCGAACACCTCTCGACATGGACGTCAACAAAAAGTGTCCTTAGGTTCCTACGCTCTCAGACGTTTTGCGACAATGGTCGACACCGCCTACAGGACTGCTTGGGCGAAGCTTTATCACGGCTCCTCGTTCCGCCATATACGCCGTGAGAAAGCGAAAGGCCCGGTTTTACGTCTGCAGCCTGAACGCCATGACGAGGAATCGGCTCATGGTCAAGCTGTGTCCCTCGAAGCAGAAAGACGGCACCGAAGAGTTCGTACCTCCTCACATTTAAAGCGAAGCTCTCTTTGCCTACCACCCCCGAGTTGGGCTTGGCTGGATGGGTTTTTCGCCGAGTAGATGCAGGACAGTGGCGGATCCGGAGGGGGGGGGGGAGAGGGGGGGCGCCCCCACCCCAGCCCCTAACTAATCCACACACACCCTCCTTTCCACCTCCCTCGACTTCGATTTTTCGGCGCGTGGAATTTTTTAAGCCGCTGCGACGACCATCGCTGTCCACGGCGAGCTAGGGCCCTCGCTTCCACCTTTTGCTAAGCGCGAAACTGGCTAACGCAACCGCCGCCTTTGTGGAAGCGCGCTAATCGCTTTTGTCCCACCTCCAATTTAGCCCCTTCAGAGAGTAAGAAGGTCGTTTGATAAGTGGGGGTCATCAGCGCGGCAGCAAGGACGGAGCCTTCCCTTCTTCCTCATTAACTCAGATACTCCTACTCCCTTACTGCGCACTGCAATATTGGAAGTTCGTACTGGTACGAGTCACCTTTCAGTATCGATAGATTTGGGAACCGTTCAGTGTCATTCAAGCTCGTGCCTTTCGTCGGAGACAGCGTGCTTTACTCAAGCTCCAAAAGAGGGCAGCACAAGTCACCTTCAGCGGCCGATATAAAGCAAACACATTGGCGGCGACCAACTCGCGAAGCGCGCGGCGACCATGGCGTACGTTTTTTAAAATTTTCGCAATTAATATTTCTTGTATATGGGATACAGGGAGTAAAAATTATGGCACTGTACTTTGTGAATCCATTTACAAAGTTCCAACGCACTGAAAGCTATCGAATTTATAGGCGTGCTCAAATCGCGTCCACGTCTTTGGGCAGAAGTTGTGAACGTACAGCAGTCGGTGCCCTGTTTGCGCGCATAAATGGTGGGTGTGTAGATTTCTTGTGTCATTTCGTGCTTCGCAACACGTTATTTCACGAATTTTGTTTCAACCTCCCCAGATGGGCTAGTGCTTGATATTTTTATATATATACACTGGGAAAGGTACAGTACTCGTTGATGGCATGAATGCATGATGGCGGAGCAGTGTTAATACAGCTTGTGGAGACAACTGCGTAGCAGTTACATAATTTCACGAATCAATATTTTACCGAATTGAAGATGTTTTATTGCTTACTTTAAGAGAAAAAAGTTGAGGCCGGGTAGAGTAAATCCAAACCGCGCTGAGGGCGCTCCTGTAAACCTTCCCAATGACAACAAAGTAAGCCGGGAAGAATCAATCTTCCTCGTGTGTGAGAACAGAAATGTGCATCTGGTCAAGTGTGAAGTTAATATAAGCGTAAAATCCTTTTCCACTGCTATCGTAATAGACCTTATGTCTTCATGCAAGTACTAGCCTAAGCATGAAACTAAACAAAAATTAGTACAGCACCTGGTAAGTGTATCGCGATATACCCCATTGATGATGGGAGTGGACCTCATCGACAGCTATATTTCATATGCTAGGACGAAGGTCAACTCTACGAAATGGACCGTTAGGATGCTCGCACATTTTCTCGACATTGCTATCCGTGATGCGTGGATTGAATACCGTCGCGGCTCAACAACTTTCCACCTACAACAAAAAACAGGTCTTTCCTGTCTTTCAACCAGTATGTAGCCAAAACATTAAGTAGAGCAAACCGAAATCGAAATGGGGCCAGGGAATAAAGGTATAAAAGTAATTCAGAAGTTCCAGAGACCAGACCAGCCTAGCTGCCTGACAGAGACATGAGAAAATGGTTTTGACCTCTTCCCAGAAATTGTGTAAAATTTAAACTATGTGATGCAGAAACAAAGATTGCAAAGTCGAGAGTTTGGTGCATGAAATGCAACGTCTTCTTGTGCCTGCAAGGGTGAAACTGTTTCTTTTATTTTTACCATACTCTCAACTAATGTCCACAAAGGTGGACATTAGTTGAGAAACACTCATTGTATTTTTTGAAGATAAAAATTTTCTTAAATTTTTTTCTCTGCACTTATGAAACCATCTCAAATGAAATGCTGAAAATGTTTCTGTTTCCTTTCCTACATTTCTTTCGCTACTGAAGAGATTAAGTGCAATTTCTACCTCCCTTTTCTGTCTCCTTAAAGTATTTTGTTTTGATTGCTATTACAAAGTTTGATGCCCACCGGTGTCAATAAACTGTTTTCAAACTGGTCGCATGGCTGTCTGCAAGGTGTCGATGAAAAAGGCACAAAGGGATGCAATTGACAACGAAGCCTGACTATTTGGTTACAGACGTGTGGTTAGTTGCGCACCCCCCTACCCCCCCCCCCCCCCCACTCACCCCATTCGCATTAAGGAATATCATGACGACCAGTAGCACACATCGGCCAATATTTTTCACAGCACTATCTACGGGAACGGCACATGCAAAAGCTAGAAATTTAGATGACCGAAACGAAGAACTGGAGGTAACTCGCTAAGAAAGACATTGCCTTCAAAAACGCATAAGTGCCTTCTGTTTGATACACTAATATGGCTCGACTGCTGGGGTGCTTTACTGGTTGTTGCGCGATCGCTGGTTTTATCCTTAGCTGCGGCGGCCAAATTCCGATCGAAACAGGAACCGGTGTGCATTCTCGTGACATCGCACAAGGCGGTTGCATTTATTGCTGCATCTTTCGCTACTCTATTTAATAACAAGTTACCCGCCGTGGTTGCTCAGTGGCTATGGTGTTGGGCTGCTGAGCACGAGGTCGCGGGATCGAATCCCGGCCACGGCGGCCGCATTTCGATGGGGGCGAAATGCGAAAACACCCGTGTGCTTAGATTTAGGTGCACGTTAAAGAACCCCAGGTGGTCAAAATTTCCGGAGTCCTCCACTACGGCGTGCCTCATAATCAGAAAGTGGTTTTGGCACGTAAAACCCCAAATATTATTATTAATAACAAGTCATCAACATATGATTAATTAGTTTAGCGTATTAAAGCAAATAATTCAAACAAATTGGCGCCTTCTCGGTTCTATATGGTGGGGTTTGCGGACAAGGATTTAAAAAGAAGTATAGCTCTCACATGTCGTTTTTAAAGCTTTTCTTTCCACGGTCCACTTCAAATTGTTACCGTACTAAATTGTTACCCAGGGAACGTCCCGCAACTAACAAAACATGAGCCAGAGTCTTTTACTGCTCTCGTTATGACATTTTGATGCAGAAAACGTGCTGCAATAGACTGATGAGCCCCGCAGCACTGGATCTACGTAACAACACTGAGGTGTTTGGTAACCCAAACTGTTTTGCTATACTATACCGAGTACCGAAATCATGGGATCGTAAACCCGATGCTGTAGCTTAGCGGCTTTGGAGTCACGCTGCTAAGAACGAGGTCGCGGGTGCGATTCCCCCTCACCGCAGCCGCATTTCAATGGTAACTAAGAGGTCATGACGTTCAGAATCATATCGGGGGCAAGCAACAAGTGGTGTGTTCTCTACTGTCTAGCCAGTTCAGGAAACGGGAACTTTTGGGAACTTGGGAAACCTTTAGTACACTTACTCTCAAAGCTACAGCTGTCACTCTCTGAAGTGGTCATCCTCCATGTCAGTCCGAGTGTGCCAGTTCCCGTCAGGCCAATAAAGTAAAAACTTGTAGCTGAAGCGGCTTAAAACAAAATGTCGCTTATTTACTTTTCCTTTCGTTCGGCTGTACCTGGCCTTCCTATATGTATTTTCTTATTATTATTATCACTATTTTATAAATAGCACTATTTTGAATTTTGTAAAGAGTCATGTTTTTTTTTCATTTTGTTCTCCCCTTCAGTGTTGGCTTTCACTCTTTTCTTTTCACATGTTTCCCCTTTCGTCGAGGGCTGCAGAGTCCTGGTGACCCCCGGCAGGAGACAATATTACGGTGCTCGCGGGCTGTCACTTCTGCCATTATCTTTATTTCTTTCTTTTTTGGAACAATGAGAACTCACCGAACCCTACCTAACCTAGCGAACTTTACCATATATGCCTCACCCTACCCTCTTTTGCCTTATGTTAGTTTACCTATCTGTGTACTGTTATTGAGGATAGCACTTATCAAAACGCCATGAATTCCAATGGCCTTTGCTGTTTAGACTACGGCAGCGTAGCGAAAATGAAAACTAAGGACCCGTTACTGTGTTCACAATTGCATTACCTAGTTTGAATGCCACGAGCGACTGTTGTTCTCGTAAAAAATTAGGCTGGAATTTATGTCGCGCCCCAATTTTACCGAAAAATGAATCGATGTACCACGGTGCTTATTTATGAAGAATACCTGTTTTTGTGCGTGCACATTCGAATAATAATAAAAAAGACGCTTTATGCATGCATGTTCTGTGCATGTCCTTCTTCACGTGCATATTATGGCAAAAGTGGTTCCCAATACCTACGGTTGAAAGGCAACTGCACCGCGAAAGTTGTGCTGTGAGGTGAGCCCGCTACGGGCTGACAGCTTTCGATATGCTGGTGTCCCAGTTGACCCCACTAATGATTCATGCGATGATGTCGGCAGCAAGAACCCATGGTCTGTCCAAAGTCTTCTGCTCGCGCACCCACAGTGGAAATTCACCACCTAATGTAGATGTGCCCTGTAACTAAAGGTACTCGAGGAAGCATTCCAAGAGCTGCCAATTTACGAACTGATCAGAGAGAAAGTTACACTCGTCGGCTAATGCACAGCAGGTTCTCTGCACCGTTACTACAATTTCCTATTCCCTTTTCGCTCATCTACAGTGGTCCCAGAGGCTCTTCGATCTGGTTATCACCGGTATAAGCCGCCCGATCCTGAGACAGACAAACTGTTCGGGGTGAAAAATGTCAGCAATAAGTGCCGGAACCTTTTCTTGTAATCATTGCCGGGACAAGGCAATGACTTCATTCCAATCCTATTGCCCGACGTGCCCAGGCTGGAGCACCGACGCTGCTTATACCTTTATCCAGAGTAGACGTTGCAAGAGAGCTTCGCAGTCTCACTCGTACCACCATGTTAAGTTACTGGCATACTATACAGAACTCTAAGTGTCGTTTATACAGCCTCGACCCATCACTGAAACTTAAATTACCAGCAGACCTTTCACAACGTGACGCAACACTGCTGCGTCGGCTGTGGGTAGAAGTAGCATTCACCAAATCCTACAGCTATCGTAGTGGAATGGCGGACTCACCAATGCACGCTAAGTGCGCGTGTGAAGAGACCATCAGTCATCGTCAGCGCGAGTGTTCTCGCTTTGATAACCAACGTCAGGCTCTCCAGTGTGCCTTGAATAGACTGGATGACAGACAATTTACAGAAGCAAAGATCCTTGGAGCCTGGCCTCACAGTTCATTAGCCCAGAAAGCAGTTCGAGAGCTTCTTCACTACCTGAAGGCAACAGACTTGAATGCCCGACTGTAGACATCCTACGCATAAATTAATGCATGCGAAAGTGCGGTATAGACTAATGTTTTCTCTCTCTCTCTTTCACTCCCCATTCCCCTCCTCACGTGTAGGGTAGTAAACTGTACTCAGTCTGGTTAACCTACATGCCTTTCCTTCTTCCCTTCTCTCTCTCTATTGCCTTTTCGCTCATCGACAGCGGTCCTAGCTCCTCTCCGACCTCGCTATCATCGGTATCAGCCTGCCGTGAATGGCGGATAAGAAATGATAAAGAAGGAACAGAAGAGATCGAGAGAAATTCTTACATGGTACCGGTCTATATGTCTAAACCGTGAAACATTTCCAGCAAATCATGCTCAGTAATATTAATCAAGGGTTATGCGCACCAGACTCTATCATAGAGTTTCCTACAATTACTAAAGGCAACTCTGGTGCTGCGATCGTTCCGCCACCGTGGGAATGATGGGTAGCACATGGATTTGTTTGATTTTGGTGATTGTGACTTGAGGTGTTCTTGTGGCTTTGTTTATTACGCTTTATCTGGGCCTAAACTAGACGAAACTCCAAAGTAATTTCCAGTTTTTTTTAATGCTGAAGGTAATAATACGTACTCTGCAAGCGCGCATAATCGCCACTAATTGCAGTGGTTCCGCTGGTCCATGCGACCGTGGCGTAATGGTTTCAATATCGCGCATCTGTACAACAGGTCCTGGGTTCGAATCCAGCCCTAGGACAATTTAAAAATGTTTATTTAATTATTCAACACGCAGTACCTTGTTAAAAATGATCACTTCAGCAAGTCACGAAGCAACAAAGCCAGAAGGAGGAAGCTTAGGAGAATCCATGCACATACCCAACATTCCCATGCTGACTGAACGGCCCTGCTTGCAGTTCCCATAGACACTATCGCCACTGTCCCCTATAGTAATTGTGTGAAACTCTATGGCCCCTATATCGGATGACAACCTAAGCATTAGTCAGAATAAGAACGCAGACAAAAACACAGTGCCCCTGCCCTTCACGTCTGAAAGAGACGGGAGACAGCTGTAACCCGCCCACAACTTTATGACTTTGCTCATCTAATCTGAATGCCATGCTAATTTGAAAATAAAAGCTCGTTGTTTTAACTTAAAATATTACCTTTGGCTGAGCAGTGGTATTAGATCACCCACAAAATTTGCGAAGACGTTCAGGTTTATTCCTAAAAGCAGTGACACAAGGAGCTTTTTTTTTATGTGAGACCGCTTGACGTCGCTGAAATAAGCGAACCTAATTGCCTGGCGGATCTGTGCAAATCGGGGAGGTCGGACAGCATACCTAATCGACCCTTTAATCCGCTGTGTGGCAGCAGTGTGTTCAGGACCGCAGACAACTTCTTGACCTGTATTTCTGACAGTGAAGTTAGCCAAGAAAAAAGAAGCATTTTGTCGCAAAGTACACTGTAGGCACTTATTCCTGATGTGTTCAGATATAAGGAACGCTCCCTATGAGTAGAGCTTATTTGGTCCTTTGCTTTTTTTGTATTTAATAATAAAATTCACTTGTGGAACGCGCCAACTCTTCAGCGGAACTGGAGCCAGCTGAAGAGTTCTCTAAATTTATAGGCTATTTTACCTTCCGTTGCTACTGAAGTCTTAACTGTAATGTCTCCGGGAGAGTGTGTTTGGAAGCATACAAAGTGTCTATACAGTTCTTTATTTTTTTGTTCTTAGGTTGTCGCTGACGTGCAGGCTCGCGTGACACACGTGTCTCTCCCGCTTTTGCGCCCCCGCAGACTGCATATTCCAGAAGTCCGTGGAGGGTGAGTACACGTTCATCTCGTCGGGCAACGACGCCGTGTGCGCCCTGTACGTCGTCGCGGATCCCGAGTACGTGGTCGAGTTCGAGATCCTGCGCTTCGACGTCAGCTGCACCAAGGGGGGCCTACTCACGGTGAGCGACGGTGGTTTATAACAAGAGCGACGTGGACGTTACGGAATCGTCCACCCGTCCCACATACTCTGAAAGTATACTGAAGTGGCTAAAGCTCACGAAAAAAGGAAAAAAATAAAGGCGTCAGGTGCAAGTCAAGACAGACAGGACAAGCGCCTTGTCCTGTCTGGTTTTCTTCTTGTGTGCTGTCATTTTTTGGCCCTTATTCTATTGAAAGCTATGCACCAACTAGCCCCACAACGTGTTTTACTGCAAGTCAGGACCATGTTATAAGCGGGCTACCCACAGTATGAGCGCAGAAAGGACGTGGAGCATGTGAACGTTCGGGTGCACGTTACGCAAGTGGGGCGTGCATAGGCTTAAGGTATTACAACGGGGGTGTTTGCCTAGCAGCACTAGTTCTAGGTTGTAACGGTAGGCTTAAACAGGTCGGTACCATGGCGAAACGGGGAAGCCAGCAATTCTCGTCGTCTTCATTTCACAAGCGCTATGCTGACTGCCCAGTGCCTTCAGTACAATCACTCTCCACCCCGAAAGAGTAGCCATCCTGGCGACCTAAGGGCAGGAAAACACAGGGGTGGGGTGGGGGGGTGGGGGGATCATGACACTGTTTGAGCCGGGAGACGTGGACAATTTCCTGGCCGCGACGACGCTGGTCGGAAGGCGCTTCCATTGGCTCGATGAGGTAGTTGACCGCGCATTTTCGTTTTCCCTTCGTTGGACGCCTGAATGTAATTCCAGTTTGCTTAAGGAGGCACAGTGTAATTATACCACTGCGCGTTTTCGTTAAATAGTCTCTGCACACATAGCTCGGGAGGCACAGGTACTACATCATACCTGGCGTGGCCAAATGAAAGTCGTGTCGGGCATTAAGAATGAGTCATTTCGTCCTCCAGTGTGAGAACGTCCGGGCCACTTCAGTTATAAACGAATGGCTTCGTTCCTGACTATACCGCAAAACAACTAACGATACATCACACCCTGTTGAACATATAAAAAAAGGCCACTACATCCATGATTTTCATCTGGGAGGGCTGTTGCGAATGATTGCGGGGCGGCGAGCAAGCAACAACAACAACAACAAAAAAGAAACAACTCGCACCACACGTTATGGAGATGTTGCGCCGGTTCTTCAAACGCTAAAAGTCAATTAACCCGGGACAGGCCGCGTGCGCACTTCCTTCAATAATTTCGCAAAAACTCGCCACGTCGGCGCCGGGAAATTTTGAATGTTTTGTCTCGCTTTTGGCGACAATGGAGCGGCGCTGCCAGGCTTATTTCAATTCTAAGCGAACCGGGAGAGCTAGCGTAGAGTACCGAGAGCATTGACATTAGAAATTGTCCTGACGGAAGCGTCTGCAATCCACCTTTTTTTCATGCTCCTGTGCTGCTCTCTGACGCACACCGCTGGAAACGTTTTGGAAGAGTGCCGGGGCTTTTGCAGGTTTATCTGTATACCGGCGCCCATGTTGAGTGTGTGTCGGTCGTACGTTTCGCGGATCGCTATTATTTATTAATGGCTTCTCCGGAGCAGCATGTAGTTCACCCATCGTCTAGTGCTAACAGTGCGGCCGATAAAGGCACGCCGAGTCCCATCTGCCGACGCGGCTGCCTTGGAGTTTGTTGTCACTGATGTCTGCGCTAGCACCTTGCTTTTTGTATTCTTTTTACACATTAATTAAATATTTAGCATAATCAAGAAGCCTGCGAGCGCGCAGCCTTCCTTGTCGGATGTGCCGAAGCGGTGCATTTGTTTACATCGACACCGATCTACATCCACAGATCGCTGTTAGTTTCGCGTATTGTAGAAACGGCGCATCGCTGATACGAAATAATGTCGAAATGTAGTGAAACAAACTCATCAGCGCATATAAGCAGCGTTGTTCTACCCTGAGACGAGTCAATATGAGCAGCTGAGCCATTTAGACAACGGAAGTTGTGATCCAGACACGCATATTACGGGCTGGTATTACTGATTCTCGCTTTTGTTTAATACCATGATAGCTACAGTTTGCGCATACCGTAAAGTGTCATTAGAGAAAACTGTGCTCGGCATAAGCCCTCACTTATTGGCCGTGTAGTTCTTTCGCGATAACGCGGATGCCGTCGCTGACAAATTTGGTAACTGAGCAAGGCGGTTGTCTATGCTGCCTACCGAATGCACCGCCTCATTGTTTCCCGTTTGACGCAGAGGTAAACGACACATTTTCGAATTAAGAAATGTGTCAGCATAACAACAGGTACTGGCCCACGCATCTACGTAGGGAATGTGACCGGTAGCCTTTGGGAATGTTGACGTATACTTGCGTACAAATGTTGGCACAGCGCTGTGTCGCCGCTTGCCACTTATTGTGTACGCGTCCAGCGAAGTGAATAGTAGTTGATATCAAATCGCTATAGGGCCACAACTGAACTATAAGAGCGGTTTCCTTAGTCCCAACTGCTTATTTTTTTTTAAGTTCATGTCCATCGGTAGCGGGTGCCCAAACGCGACGGGGTCTGGAGGAGTAAACCAAACTACGCTTAACAGGACGAACATTGGCTCAAACTTCGTGTACACGGCTTGAGAGGACTCAAGCGTGTGCATTTCAACTTTGAAGGCGTGTCGACGCATTCTGAGCGCAAATAATTATATATAAAAGCGAATACCCTGCGGCTATCGCGTTGTTGGTTCGACGGCCGATCGCGTGGGGTTCGGTCGAGCGATTATGGTCGGCACGCTGACTTTGTCGGTGATGTTGATAAGAAATCAATTCGCCCTACAACTGGCGCCCGTCGGTTGCGTCGTTGTCGGCATGTAATGATAAAATGGTCTCAGCTACACACTGTGCGGAGTAGTCGGCCAATCGTTGGCGTCAACGTCTTGTCGATCTCGTGTCGACCCAGTGTTACCACGCCTTAAACGAGTACGTGAAGTCAGGCACACGCTGCGGCCACCAGCATGAGAGGGCCGACGCTGCCGAAACATTACATTGCTGTGTCAGCAATGTGATGTTTTTTGAAGTGTCGCCTAAGTGTAACGTAGGGCTTTGTCGATAAATTTGATTAGCCGTCAATGGAATGCGGCAACTACATCGTTCACGGTGCACTCCGGACGAAGCCCTCGCCGTTTCCCGTTTTAAAGCGGGGTTGCGGTCTCACGCTACGCACGTTTTCGCACCGCGCCGACATAGAGCTATGGACCAGTGGAGTTCGAACCAACTCGGTACACTGCACAAGTGTTCGCTGCGGTGTGCCTCCGTGCGCTTTCTTTTTTTTTCAAGGGAAGGGGGGGGGGGGACACTTTGCCCCTTTATCTATGGCCGCACTGCCGCGCGCGCGTCCATTGCAAAACGTTTCGCGACTAATCCGCTAGGGCAGGACGCATACGCCCGCGCCCCATGAAAAAGGCGGATTACTGCACATGTTTCGTTAGGTTTTCTTGTATTTATGTCTGAAGCCAACTTTGAACAGCAAACATATTCCGTCATATATCGAGGCTGGCACTTCCAATTTGTTGCCCCCAAACTATAAAAGCAAAGTGCTAGGATTTCATTGAAAGAATATATATATACACACACACACACACCGGAGCCAGCGTACAGTGCAACGAATCCTTGCGATTCCCATATTGTCAAATGTGACGATAACGTAATTCATGCTCACAGATGGCATTGCGAGCTTCGGCATTAAAACGTTTTAGCAGTTTTAGCCTGCGCGTAAATATATTAGCGTTTGCGGTATGCCGGCCTAACGTGGAAGTGTACGCGGCAGCAACAATATCACTATAGCGACAACTGCAATGACGCAATGCCTAATCAGAGAGCGCGCAAAGCTAGTGACTTACCATAGTCTGCGTCACTGCTGGCGTAAAGCGTCGTTAGCGACGTAATAGTCAAGGTGCCGTCTATTTGTAAGTTTCTTCCCACGCAAACACTAACGCAACACCCACATACAAAAAAGAAGGAAATGTCAGACGCATTGCAGTAAACAAAGCGTCATGATATGTCGCTATAAGCCTTGTTATTGCCATCCGTGGCTGGCCGGTAATTCATAAGCGGTAATAACCTTACGGACAAGCTAAAATAACAATATAAAGTGCACGTCAATGCAGTAATTACAAATCGTAGGTTCAAGTAACGGCGCGTAAGAGCGGCTCCATATTTGCGGTTCCACACAGTTTTCTGTGTCTTGCTCTGTCTACACGGGCAATAGCTTAAGAAAGCAAATTTTGAAGTCCCCACATTACCTGTTAAATCAAACTACACAACCGACAAAGTATTAAGATTGGAACTGGTATAGTGGTGACGCGCGGTGAAAAATATACATCCTTCATCTGCAGCAGTACAACACGTGCGTCAGCATGCTATATAGCGGTGCTGCCAGATTTACTGGAATCTGTCACTACAACAACGCTCGAAACAACATCAAGAAACGTGACGCTTTGCGGGGCTGTGCTTGATAAGCCATAAAGCCGTGATAAAATTACGGGCACACCATACGCGGCATAAATCACCTGTCATTACGGCAGCTTCATTACGGCACCTAGGCCGAGCGAACGTTCCGCGGGAAAAAAAAGAAGTTTATTTGGTTCACCGACTACAGTGTCACACCTGTAATGTGAACTTGTCCTCACTGATAGAACTGTTATCTACCATTTCTGTTGTACCATGCGGGTGTGCCAGTAAATGGGTGTGAATTTGCGCCGTTCTTCCTGCGACACACGGGGAAGAGAAATAGGGAAAGGAAGGGTGGGTATATAGATCAACGAAACGGCTAATTTGCGCATAATAGTACCGTCAGAAATCATTCAAAAAGATATTGTTGGCAGCGCTGCTGTTTATTTATTTATTTTTTTTTGTAAAATTAAGGAAGCAGGAAGAGTAAAGTATTAAAAAAAGAACGTTTCGAAACTTGCACAATGCGCAAGGAGCAGTAATAGAGGGAAAAGAAGATAATGTGCAAATAAAAAAGAAATTAGGTGTACTCAGCATGTGCCGTTATTGT
Organism: Dermacentor albipictus; assembly: GCF_038994185.2. Taxonomy (NCBI): domain Eukaryota; kingdom Metazoa; phylum Arthropoda; class Arachnida; order Ixodida; family Ixodidae; genus Dermacentor; species Dermacentor albipictus. The sequence goes on from NC_091824.1 coordinate 77,438,266, forward strand.
ATAGTTAGCGCATTCGCCTAAAATAAGTTTATGCCCGACTCTAGACATCCTACACCTAAGCTTTCTCTCTCTCTCTCTCTGTCTTTCACTCCCCAATCCCCCTCCCCACATGTAGGTTAGCAAACTGGCCTCAGTCTGGTTAACATCCCTGCCTTTTCTTCTTCCATTCTCTCTCTCTCTCTCTCTCTGCCCAAGCACATAACCTAAATTCTCGGTCTAAAGCCCAGTGCGGAATCCACTAGGTTATATTCTTCTCAAAGCTCAGCTTAAGAAGAATTCGTTGACAAAAAAAAAAAATATTCGCGGCCTGTAATACTACAAAAGAATAAATAGATGAAAATAAAAAGAACGCTGCACACATGCGACAGCAACACAGTACAGCCACTCGGAACACAAAATGGACATCGTTCTACTCTGTGCACTGAGCGTCATCTCTCCTATCTCGGCGGCGCAGGTGTTTGACGGCTGGGAGAACAACGGCGAGTACTTTCCGAGCCAGGAGGACCATCCAAAGCCGATGGACCAGCGATTCGCCGAGTTCTGCGGACCCATCAAGCCCTGGAAGCCGTTCGTCACGTCGCAGAACGTCGGCATCGTCCTCTTCAGGGTGCCCACACGCGGAAACTACTTCTCCGTCCTCGTATCGTTCAGGAAAAATCCCAAGCGTGAGTGGCTCGCGCATTTCCTTGCAGGGGCGCAAAATAGCCCGAGCAACCGAATGCTTTATAGTGCGAGTTTTCGCCAGGCCTTGGCGTTAGTCTAAACCGGGAAATGCTCTACCGTGACTCCATTACACTTGACCAGTCTACCGGCAACGTTGGTGCTCTTCCTTGGCACCAGCCGGAAAGGGTAAAACACAGCTTCCGCGAAAGTGTCACAAAATGATATATTTTAGCGGCAAGATGGATGGTTTTACTCAGAACGTACGAAGTATACAATGGCGCAGGATAACACTGTATGAGCGAGCACGCACTTGTTGAACGGAAGGCTGTTTTGGGACGTAGAATGAAGCGAGTGTTTTTTTCTTTTCTTTTCTTTTTGACAACATCATTATTGTGTTCTGGGCGAGGCAAAAATTGTGGCCTCTGGAGGAGGAAAACAGACACCTCTAGCGCATCACGACCGTTTTTTTTTTTTCTGTCTGCATCATTAAAACCATCAGGTATCCGCTCCCTCAATATACTCTCCATTGAGACACCCCGCTTTGACGCACAAACGAAAGCTTTCTAATGGGAAATAATTATTCCAGTTTTGACTACAGAATACATAATGGGAGACAACAGGAAATCGCGTAGACAAAAGAGCGTGTCGCGTTGCACATTTCGTGTCTCCTTACTGACAAAGCCTTTCTCAACCTTGACTGCTCAATTTGGTACTTGTACCTACATGTCTTCTGATTGGCCACAATATAATATCATAGGGACAAAAAAAATTGAAGCGTTTACTGTGTGCTCTGTTTCCCTAAAGCATCACGAATCTGGTACGAGAAAGGAGTACACAGCTATGGTTTCCATTGGCTTGTTAAAGCTGAAACCAAGTTCTCATGTTCCTCATTCGCTCTCATTTTCGTTGTTTCTTTTTTCTTTCGCAGCCTGTAACGTAATGCTCCTGCCGCTGTCAGAGAGCCCCATCTACACGCTACGAAACTACGGCCGGCGAGGGAACTGCAGCGCCGCCTTCATCTACCCCATGAACTTTCGTATACTAGCCACCAGCATCGGCTCGCAGTCGTTCTCTGGATCCGGAAACGTCGAGTTCGAGACAGGGCTCATCACAAAGGTACGCGCGCAAGACAGCGCGGGTGCCTCGACGCTTGACGATTTCGCAGTCGTCGCTGTTCACAGTTTGTCGCCCTCACAGTGGTAAATTAACGAGAAATGGCGGAAAAACACAAACGAAAACGAAAACAGTCAGCAGAGTCCTCGCCTGTTTTTGTTGGTGCCTGTTCGACAACAGCAGTTTCAAGACGCGGACAACACTCTTACCACAGTATTGTGCGCGTTTGTACGCGTCCAAGCTCTTACTATATATTCATCCAAAGCATTCCAATACTGTAATCTTTCACCGCCACGGTAAGCGGATGTTGTTTACCTCAAGCCGAATAGTGTGGCGCGCGAAAACAAGGCGCTTTTGTTAATAATGATAATAAAAAGAACATGAATTATCACATCTTAAGTTTTCTAGCAATATTGTTGGAACAGTCGAAGGCATCGAGCTTTAACAGTTCGTGAGACTTTCTTCCAGTTCTATCGCTTCGTCCTAACGAAATTGACGGCCTGTACAGAGACGGACATCTATAGAAACGTTTAACAAAGCCAGGTGTCCTTAGGCGGAAGGAAGTGCGTTTGGTGTGGGGAAGCGGTGAAGAGTAAACATCCCTGTTCTACGCCGGCTCCAATCTACGAGTCGGCTCCAGCAAATCCCGTCAATACGTCGCGAAGGACGCCCGTTCGGGCGCCTGTTAGCCAATTGGCGCGCGTCGCCGCCGCTGCCGTTCACCGATCGGCGCAGACATCTCGGGGAAAGCAAAGAATGACACCGGGCGAGGGATTTGCCGAGAAAGCAGCCCTTTATCCGCGCTTACCTCCGCGCTCCCTCCTTCCAACCGATTCATTTCCTCGACTGGGTCCGCGGGCGCAAGCCAATCATTGTTTGCCCGCACCTGTTAGCGGCGCCATCCCCAAACAGATGACCTCTTCGTTGCCACGCCACCTGTTCTTTTCCTTAAATCCTATCCATCTATAGTCTTCCCCCCACGCCACCTGGACGGCGCCTGTCAAAGAGTCCCCGGCGTTTCCCGGGAAGGCATAATCGGATTTGGGTACCCGCGGAAAATCGAGTTAACCGAATGACCTCATCCCTCTGTCATCCCTCGAGAGATTTCGTTCGGGGTACAGCGGGCTCTCTGGCCCGTGTCACTGCTAATTGGTGAAGGCAAGCGGTGCCTGTGCCCGCGCGATGCCTTTGGCGCTATGGTGTTCCGGAGAACTGACTAATTCCATGCGGCGCAAACGAAATGTGATGCATTCGATACGGGAACGTGCTTTTGTGTTTCAAGCAATGTGAATCATTATGGGATCATGCCCAGATTTAGCTTTGCGGAATGCGTGTTACACGCATCGATTTGGACGTAAACTGGCTCCTCGCTTAACTTTCGAAACTCTCGCTTTCTTTCCTTTGTGCTTTTTTGTTGCGCAATGAACACTGATCCTACAGTACCCGCAGGCGTCTTTTGCGGGTGAAACTTCTCTTCCTATTCCTAAAATGGTCACTCAACGAGAACCAATGTTGCTGACCGGGATGCCCAAGTCGAGTTACAAATACTGCACAAGCTAGATTTTTTGAAGAACGCGAATTAGGCGATTGCGTAAAAAGTGAACACGATTGCCTCAGAAACAAAGAAAACTTAATGTTACTGTACGCTATGTAAGCGTCACGCTTGGTACGCTACTGGTTAGGCTTAGGACATTGACTACGCGTTTTTCGCTAACACATGATAATGAAGTGTAATAGAGGGGCCGAAGGGGCAGCCCTATAAGCAAACAGTGAGCTCAGTTAAGTACTACTGATTGGTTCGTATATAGTGAACACATTGCACCACTGCCTAGTAGTGTCGCCTGTATTGCCAAAGACGCATTCACAATCAACGCATCCCATCATAGTGGCGGGCAAGTAAAATGCAACGCGCCTATAAGGAAGCGAGTATTGCAGCTGATAGTGGATACGATCATTAATTACTTCACGCCCACGAAGCGCCCGATTTAGCAATGAATTTTCCTCGTTCTTGGTTTCTGAACGTGATTTGTTTCCTTGATTGGCTTTTTAGCGATCCTGTTTCAGATTACTCAAAACTGAGTAATAATTGAATGACGGTGTTAAGTTACGAGACTTTGTTCAGCAACAGACTATCCCGCACAAACGGACATCCGAAATACGTGTCATGAGAATTCACGTCGTACTTACGTCATATTCAAAAAGTTATTAGCATTTTGGTGAACATTAATATTAATTATAAATAGCGGTGGTTGTTATCACACACACAAAAAAACCCGGACAGGACTCAAGGTATGCCCTGTCAGCATGAAGGTGCTATCACAAGCACTACTTTCGAGATATCATTCACTAAAGTGGCATCAGTACGCGCTGATGTTCTATGTATCACTTTCCGACATGGCTTTTATCACGCAATCCCGATGAAGTCTAATTCAAGCACCATCACTTGCAAATTTTCTCGAAGATGTTTAGTGCTTTTTTAACAATCTATTTAGAAATCAGAATGAGTTTTTTATGTTTAAAACGATTTTGATAAGGGATATGTATATCGCGACACATTTTGGGAACCAGAATGTCTTACGTTAGGTTAGCTTTTCTTTAAAAAAATTCCCGTGAGAGAGAGAGAGAGAGAGAAAAGAAAGGGGAAAGGCAGGGAGGTTAACCAGGTGGGAAGATCCGGTTTGCTACCCCATGCTGGGGAGAGAGGGGAGAGAAGGTAATGTGATAGCAAAGTAGAGATAAAGAAAGAAGGGAGGATAGACATACAATCACAGTCGGTCACTGTGGCCGCATACTGTCATTACACAGCGCAGTAGCACTTGCAGCACTATGAACATCTGTTCATGCTACAGCCGCTTGTCCAGTTTTGTTGCGCTTAAAAACTGCAACAGTGCCCTCGTCGCCCTCCATTGCAATGGCTTACGATGTCGGCATTCTAAAATAAGTTCCTCTGTTAGAGGTCTTTGGCCAAAGCGCGCTATCGCGATTGCGAGCGATCGTCTCTGCAAATTGTAGCGAGGCCAGTCACAGAGAAGGTGTTGAAAAGTCGCCTGGCTACCACAGTCATCACACGAGGCGTCATCGGCCCATCCGATTCGGACTGCAAAATACTTAGTGAAGGCCACCCCTAGCCCCATTCGAAAAAGCAGGGTAGCTTCGCGACGGCAGAATTCAGCTGGAATGCAAAGGCGTATAGAGGAGTCTAGGTTGTGCAGCCGGTTGTTTACTTGTAAACCTTCTGCGTTCCACAAGGAGAACGTGATATCACACGTGATCATTCGTAGTTTTCTAGCGGCATTCCCATGAAGGAAACATGCGTAGTACAGATGGGCTTCGATTGCTGTATTAAAGCATGTGCACATAGATATCATAATTATTTTGGCTGTACAAAGTAACTAATAATTATTCAGGTATCGTCGCGCATCACTTTCGTATACGCGCAAAAAAGCAAACTGAAGAAACAGAATAAAGAAACCGGATGTCTTTTGTTGCAGCATTTTTTTTTTCTAGAATTCACATCTCAAGAACACCAGTCATAAGTAAAGCAATCGTAGTAAACAAGTACCATTCTTGTAGAGTAAATATCGTTGTAGTACTGAACTGCCATTCGGGTCACGAAATATTGTGTTAATGAATCGGTAGCGCGAATTTGGGGTTGTTTTGTTTTTACACTAGACCCCACAGAAAATGCGTTAATGCAAATAAAACGTCTATTGTGCAAGGGTTCTTTAAGCAGCGAGACAGAATGGACTCTCAGCATGCGAACAAAAATGCGTGGTACTAACCTAAAGATGCGAATACCGTAAGACGCGTAATTTCTACCGAAAACACAATCATTTGTGCAGGCTTCCGTTGCTAGCTTGTACATTAATCAGCATCTCAATTTGCTGCATCAACAATAGCATATACAATCATTAGCTTAGGTAGCTGGAAAATTACCATGCGATCAGCTAAGAGGAAGCTTTAGCTCGGGTGTTCCTATCTAAATACATGTAAAAGGAGAATCAGTTTTTCTCGGCAACCACTGCACAAAATTTGATGAGGTTTGTTGCATAAAAAAAATGTAAAATCTAGTGACTTTTCGTTTCGAATTTTTGAGTTAGGTGGTCAATTTTTTATTAAAAATTGGCAAAAACGGAAATTTTTCAAGCAACCAAACTCTCAAGTTTACAGCTCTGTAACTCAACAACGAAAAACGATATCACAATTCTGTGAATTGCATCTAATAGTACATCTGAAGCGGACAAAATTGACATGTTACACATGAATATAAAGAACTTAGTAATATGTAAATACAGCTTTTGCAGAACCCTTGTAACCAACGTAACAATATGACGTAATATGTAAAATGACATACCGAATTTCTCCGTTTCTAATGATCGAATGGGTGCCGTTTACAGAACTCTGATATCTGTTCTTGATGCAGAGCTATGAATTTGTAAACGTCGTGCTTCTATTTTTATCAAAGAGTCGAATATTTGAAAATCTTTTTAACAAAATTCAAGCCCTAATTCGAAATTTCGCTTCCTACAGTCACTAGAATTTAACTTTCCCAAATGCAACAAATGTCATTAATATCGGTCCAAGGGTTATCTCAGAAAAAATGTTTTTGCGTTTGACACGTATTTGAATAGGCCGCGTCCGAGTTGGGCCTGAGCTAAAGCTTCCTCCTAAGGCCAACGTTATCAGGATTTTCATATAAAAACAGCTTCGGAGGCTAAAATAGCCCCGGCACGCCTTGGGATGGATTTACCTTGCTGATAAACTGTACTTTTGACAATTTAGTTACTCCGAGAAGCTTGCTAAAGATGAGGAAAAAATTATGTGTGCAGGTATAGTGCGTGTGCGTTCTTTAATGATGCTGTGCAGTATCGCAAACAGGTCTATCACGCTCTGTGTGGTTGAGAAAGAAGAAGAATGGAGACGCGCAAGAGATAAAGAGGCTTACGCTTTAAGAATAAGTATACACAAAGCTTTCTTTTGAAAATACACCCGAAATATATAGGAAGCAATCGTGTGATAAATCTGTTGCAGCCGCGTGGCGATGACAAGGCTTAATGGCTCAGCTCATTAAATGATCGTTAATACTGGCCGGAGTACATACTATTCAATGGAACCACAACATTAGCGTATCGATGGCAACGCATAAGGAACGTATTCTTCAGGTTCTAGGCGGTGGTACGAACAAAATTAGAATAGGACCGTGGCTAGCACATACCACTCGCCCATTAGATGACCAGCTATTATCATTCGCTTTCACGCACGCTGCATGCGTCAAGTGTCGCAAAACAAGTTTCATCGTTGCTGACAAAAAGTGCGCGGGGTTTTTATATTTTATGATAGCGCGCGCATATGATAAAGTTCGCACACAAGCGTGTGTGTATATATATATATATATATATATATATATATATATATATATATATATATATATATACAGTCCTGGGAAATTGACGAGGGTAACGATCACTTCCAGCAGTCTCAGAGAGATATCGGGATGTCGAAATGCCCTAATTTGAAGTGCCCTAATTTGAAGCGAATACATCACACCCATGGCAAGAAACATTTTACGTTCGTTATTCGTCCTTCGAAAATCGTCGCAGGCTATACGCGTGCCGGCCAATTGCGGCACAGGGTTGGCGTCTTGCGTAGCGCGTGCTCTCGCTCCTCAGGAATGGAAGAACGTGCGCGTATTTCAATTACCGATCGAGTTTACTTTTTATCTCCACACAGTGCAGGAAACGCGGCGTGCGGGATTACGCTGAATTCATGGGCGGAACCGGCCTGAGCATCGACGGCATGACGGTCATACAGGATGTCTGCGGCCTTGACTCCCTTCCAAGTGAGTTGGGTCTCTCTCTCTCTCTCTCTTGCATTCTGCAGTCGCTCTGATATCTCTGTGCATGTGTCTGTGTGCGTTTGCTCGTGTGCATCGCAGATTTTGATTGATTGATTGATTGATTGATTGATTGATTGATTGATTGATTGATTGATTGATTGATTGATTGATTGATTGATTGATTGATTCGTGGGGTATAACGTCCCAAGACAACTCTGAGGCTATGAGAGATGCCGCAGCGGAGGCCCCCGGATTAAATTTGACCACCAGAGGTTCTTTAACGTGCACATTAATCTAAGTTCGCTACACCCGCCGTGGTTGCTTAGTGGCTATGGTGTTGGGCTGCTAAGCACGAGGTTGCGGGATCGAATCCCGGTCACGGCGGCCGCATTTCGATGGGGGCGAAATGCGAAAACACCCGTGTACTTAGATTTAGGTGCACGTTAAAGAACCCCAGGTGGTCCAAATTTCTGGAGTCCCCCACTACGGCGTGCCTCATAATCAGAAAGTGGTTTTGGCACGTAAAACACCATTATTATTATTATTATTATTATTATTATTATTATTATTATTAAGTTCTCTAGAGTTCGCCTCTTGTAACAAGTGAAAGTTTAGAGTTGGCAGGGACTTGTGTTGTCTGAAGGGCAGACGCGCCAAACAGGTGCACATGAACGACGCCTGCCTTTCAATAACATAAATAGTTCTTGCATTTCGCCTCCATCAAAATTCGGGCGTAGCGACTTCGCGTTCCCAAACGGAATGCCTTTGCCATTGAGGTACCGTTGCGGTAATTGTTGCAGCTGTTATTAGCAAAAAGAACATAGCAAGCTCCCTCCCAAGTACAATGTCCGCGACGCTACACACACAGACAACGCTTAGCACGTGATTTACGGTTGTCAGACCGCTGGCCCTTCAGCCTCAGGAAGATAGGTCCTTGGTCAACATGCTCATTGCAAAGACGCGCGTTACTGGCCCATTTGGTCATCAGGAGCGACGCGTCCCCAGGTGCGCGCCAGACTTCAAAAAGCGGCCACACTAACATCAGGCTATCTTCGAGCGCGAGGCCTGGAGGTGTCCTCCGAGAAGTGCTCTATGGTCGCTTTCACGCGCAAAGCAATGAAACCGTACGTTGTCAAAATTAATGGACATCCGATTGCCTACGAGAAGACGCACCGCTTTCTAGGAGTGATAATAGATCGAGACCTCTCCTGGAGTCCTCATGTCTCGTACCTAAAAAGGAAATTACTCACGATGACTCACGTGCTCAGATTTCTTGCAGGAAAGTCGTGGGGTGCGTCTGTGAGTGCGATGCTCCAACTCTATAATGCACTGTTCCTCGGTTTCCTGCGCTATAGCTTACCTGTACTGGGTGGGACCAGTAAGACCAACCTCCGTGCCCTCATGTCTGTACAAGCTCAAGCTCTGCGAATTTGCCTTGGACTTCCCAGATGTGCATCCACGGCAGCAACAATAGCCATCGCGCATGACCACCCCATCGATACGTATCTTCAAGTCGACGCTTTAAGGATGCATATCAGACACTTCGCACGACTTCCATCGCATCATCTCGCCTCCCTTCCTGCCACTCGACCTCGTTCAGCGTTTAGCAGGATTATTGCCGCCAACCACGGAACTTTACCATCAAACTTCACGCCTGCAGCACGACCATCTCTACAGCTGTGGTGCCTTCATCCACTCCAGGCTCTTCTTGATATTCCCGGTATCAAAAAGAAAACGGAGATGTCATCTTTTGCCCTCAAACAAACCGTGCTTTCATTCCTTCATGACAAACACAAAGAACGCATCCACGTTTACACGGATGGTTCTGTCTGCTCTAATAGCTCAGCTGGAGCAGTGGTTATTCCCGCAGAGTCTGTCACCCTCAAGTTCAAGACGTCTCACGTAACATCATCGACGGCTGCAGAACTCGCAGCTATCCGTGCTGCTTTAGAGTTTATTTGTCACAAATCGTCACAGTCATGGTCCCTCTTATGTGACTCGAAGGCAGCTCTCCAGTGTCTGATGTCCCCTTTTAACCACGGACCAAATATGCAACTAGTGGCAGACATCCGACTACTCCACCATCAAGCAATCAACAAAGGGCACAACGTCATCTACCAGTGGATACCGGGTCATTGCGGAATTGCGGGCAATCATCATGCTGATGATGCCGCCCGATCGGCCCACGACGGTGCCCGCGTTGTACCACTACCACTGCCACGAACAGACGCAGCCACAAGTCTTCGCTCCCTCGCCCGCGAGCTTACGCAGAATCTGTGGAACACCAGTGAGTTCACGAACGAACGTCTCCACAGATTGGATCCATGTCTGCAACTCCGCCTACCACCAGGGTTACCACGAGCGGAAGCAACACTTCTGTGCCGCCTGTGGCTCGGCGTGGCTTTCACGAACTCCTATTCATTCCGCATTGGAATGGCCGACAGCCCTACTTGCGGCACCTGCGACTGCGAGGAGACGATTCAGCACCTCCTTTGTGACTGTCCCAGCTACAAAGTGCCAAGAACAGTGCTCGTAACCGCGCTCGAAAAACTGGACAATCACCCCTTTACAGAGGAGAAGGCTCTAGGACACTGGTCCAGACAGGCTTCGGCACTCAAGGCCTTAAGGGCTTTGCTGAAGTATCTAAGGACTTGCGAATTGTGCGATCGCCTTTGAGTGTTGTATCGCGTAGTATCGCGGTACTGCGTGAATTTCCTTAATTTTTTTTTTCTCCTCTGCTTCTTCTTTCTCCTTTTATTCCCTTTACCCCTTTCCCCAGCACAGGGTAGCCAGCCAGTACTTACACTGGCTAACCTCCCTGTCTTTCCTCCTCTTTGTCTCTCTCTCTCTCTTGGCAAATTCAATGCCTGGATTCATGTACCTTATATTTGAATCTAATCCATGCTTTCTTGTGTCCTCTGAGTTTAGTGTACAGTTATGTGACCAGATTTTGCGTTCACTTTAGTGCAACTATGTGACTCGACTTTATGTTATTATGATCTGGAGTTGACTTTTAGATTTAATGAGTTTAAGTTCATTCTTTTTTTTAACTCTCTACATGAAAATGTGGAGCCGGCACCAATTAGAGGCGACGACGTCTCCTAAGTACCATATAATAATAATAAAAAATAAACATAGGGAGCTGCTGAATTTGTGCGCTGCCGTGACACTTTCCAATATCAAGATGTGTTCGAAAGCGGGGTGCTTTATGCATTTGACACGTTTCTGCTACTCGCGCGATCACTATACCGAATATTATTCTGCGTACTTCTACGACGAATTTCGTACACCTATCTGAGCTGGCATATGCATCATGCAATCACTGTACAAACGCTTTTCACAATTATACAATAAAAACGCTACCGCACGGCATGACAGATCACGGCCGAGCCCTACCAATTATTTTGCCTTGTATCTTGATTTTACTACCTTCTTTAATTAAGCCTATAACTTCTACAATTTAGTCTTCATCTCTAGCCTGCACTCATGCTATCTATAATCCTTTAAATTCCACCTTGACAATAGACCATTGTTAGTTAGATGATCGACTGTTAGGCTACGCAGCGGTGGCGTAGAGGTAGAACACCCGCCTCGCGTGCAAGAGGTCCGTGGTTCGAATCCCGGTGCCGGCAATTTTCCACCGGATTAAAAAAAAAATCCGCGTGTTGATAAAATTGCACAAACAGGCCTGGAGTGTGGCCTCATCCCGGTGACCAGAACCGGTAACGCACTCCCTCACTAGAGCAGGATTGGCCACCCTGGTGCAGTACTTGGCCACAACCTCCTATGAACACAACAATCAAACCCCGGCCCTCAGTCCCCAGCAGCTGCAAAGCAACTGACCACGGCGGCGGTCAGACCTGCGACGCAGCAGAGGGTGCTAAGAATCACTGGCTCCGGACAGGCCGCCATTGGAATATGAACCTGGCAACGTTTAACGCTAGAACGTTATCTAGTGAGGCGAGTCTAGCAGTGCTATCGGAGGAATTAGGCGGCAGTAAATGGGATATAATAGGGCTCAGTGAAGTTAGGAGGCCAAAAGAAGCATATACAGTGCTAAATAGCGGGCACGTCCTGTGCTACCGGGGTTTAGCGGAGAGAAGAGAACTGGGCGTCGGATTCCTGGTTAATAAGAATATAGCTGGTAACATACAGGAATTCTATAGCATTAACGAGAGGGTGGCAGGTCTTCTTGTGAAACTTAATAAGAGGTACAAAATGAAGATTGTACAGGTATACGCCCCTACATCCAATCATGATGACCAGGAAGTCGAAAGCTTCTATGAAGACGTGAAATCGGCGATGGGTAGAGTGAAAACTAAATACACAATACTAATGGGCGACTTTAATGCTAAGGTAGGCAAGAAGCAGGCTGGAGACAAGGCAGTGGGCGAATATGGCATAGGCACTAGGAATAGCAGGGGAGAGTTATTAGTAGAGACTGCGGAACAGAATAATATGAGGATAATGAATACTTTCTTCCGCAAGCGGGATAGCCGAAAGTGGACGTGGAGGAGCCCGAACGGCGAGACTAGAAATGAAATAGACTTCATACTCTGCGCTAACCCTGGCATCATACAAGATGTGGACGTGCTCGGCAAGGTACGCTGCAGTGACCACAGGATGGTAAGAACTCGAATTAGCCTAGACCTGAGGAGGGAACGGAAGAAACTGGTACATAAGAAGCCGATTAATGAGTTAGCGGTAAGAGGGAAAATAGAGGAATTCCAGATCAAGCTACAGAACAGGTATTCAGCTTTAACTCAGGAAGAGGACCTTAGTGTGGAAGCAATGAACGACAATCTTGTGGGCATCATTAAGGAGTGTGCAATGGAAGTCGGTGGTAACTCCGTTAGGCAGGATACCAGCAAACTATCGCAGGAGACGAAGGATCTGATCAAGAAACGCCAATGTATGAAAGCATCTAACCCTACAGCTAGGATAGAAGTGGCAGAACTTTCGAAGTTAATCAACAAGCGTAAGACAGCTGACATAAGGAAGTATAATATGGATAGAATTGAACATGCTCTCAGGAACGGAGGAAGCCTAAAAACAGTGAAGAAGAAACTAGGAATTGGCAAGAATCAGATGCATGCGTTAAGAGACAAAGCCGGCAATATGATTACTAATATGGATGAGATAGTTCAAGTGGCTGAGGAGTTCTATAGAGATTTATACAGTACCAGTGGCACCTACGACGATAATGGGAGAGAAAATAGTCTAGAGGAATTCGAAATCCCGCAGGTAACGCCAGAAGAAGTAAAGAAAGCCTTAGGAGATATGCAAAGGGGGAAGGCAGCTGGGGAGGATCAGGTAACAGCAGATTTGCTGAAGGATGGTGGACAGATTGTTCTATAGAAACTGGCCACCCTGTATACGCAATGCCTCATGACCTCGAGCGTACCGCAATCATGGAAGAACGCTAACATAATCCTAATCCATAAGAAAGGGGACGCCAAAGACTTGAAAAATTATAGACCGATCAGCTTACTGTCCGTTGCCTACAAAGTATTTACTAAGGTAATTGCAAATAGAATCAGGAACACCTTAGACTTCTGTCAACCAAAGGACCAGGCAGGATTCCGTAAAGGCTACTCAACAATAGACCATATTCACACTATCAATCAAGTGATAGAGAAATGTGCAGAATATAACCAACCCTTATATATAGCTTTCATTGATTACGAGAAAGCGTTTGATTCAGTCGAAACCTCAGCAGTCATGGAGGCATTACGGAATCAGGGTGTAGATGAGCCATATGTAAAAATACTGGAAGATATCCATAGCGGCTCCACAGCCACCGTAGTCCTCCTTAAAGCAAGCAACAAAATCCCAATAAAGAAAGTCGTCAGGCAGGGAGATACGATATCTCCAATGCCATTCACAGCGTGTTTACAGGAGGTATTCAGAGACCTGGATTGGGAAGAATTGGGGATAAAAGTTGATGGAGAATACCTTAGTAACTTGCGATTCGCTGATGATATTGCTTTGCTTAGTAACTCAGGGGACCAATTGCAATGCATGCTCACTGACCTGGAGAGGCAAAGCAGAAGAGTGGGTCTAAAAATTAATCTGCAGAAAACTAAAGTAATGCTTAACAGTCTCGGGAGAGAACAGCAATTAACAATAGGCAGCGAGGCACTGGAAGTCGTAAAGGAATACATCTACTTAGGGCAGGTAGTGACGGCGGATCCGGATCATGAGACGGAAATAATCAGAAGAATAAGAATGGGCTGGGGTGCGTTTGGCAGGCATTCCCAAATCATGAACAGCAGGTTGCCATTATCCCTCAAGAGAAAAGTATATAATAGCTGTGTCTTACCAGTGCTTACCTACGGGGCAGAAACCTGGAGGCTTACGAAAAGGGTTCTACTCAAATTGAGGACGACACAACGAGCTATGGAAAGAAGAATGATAGGTGTAACGTTAAGGGATAAGAAAAGAGCAGATTGGGTGAGGGAACAAACGCGAGTTAATGACATCTTAGTTGAAATCAAGAAAAAGAAATGGGCATGGGCAGGACATGTAATGAGGAGGGAAGATAACCGATGGTCATTAAGGGTTACGGACTGGATCCCAAGGGAAGGAAAGCGTAGCAGGGGGCGGCAGAAAGTTAGGTGGGCGGATGAGATTAAGAAGTTTGCAGGCACGGCATGGCCACGATTAGTACATGACCGGGGTTGTTGGAGAAGCATGGGAGAGGCCTTTGCCCTGCAGTGGGCGCAACCAGGCTGATGATGATGATGATGAGTTGAAACAATTTTCACATATCGCCGACAGAAGACATCGCAGCTGAAGGCGACGAAGGGGCTACTTCGGTTTTTGACGGAGACGGGCTTGGACAAGCGGCTGTGACAGCGATGTCATGTACCACGCAAGAGTGACGGACTGTAACTGTCGATGTGTGTGCAGTGCGATGTGCTCTCTCTCCTCCCCATCTTTCATCCCTCCCCATCCCACTCCCCATGTGCAGAGTAGCAAACCGGCTGAGCTAAACTGGTTAGCCTGCCTGCCTTTCCTTCTTCACTTCCTCCTTCCTTCCTTCTTCCACTGGGTTTCGCTTCGCTTCCGAACATACTATAGCGCAGGAGTTGCAAAAATGTGTGCCACCATGTCAAGATATACACCAGCAGAAGCATGGTGACGGAAGTCCTACCGCGTCTGCACGCTCAAGATTTTATTAATGCTAAAACGTCTTACGCAATAGCGATTTGCATTCTAAGACACTAAGGATGCAGTTGGTAAATAGCGTCTATAGCGAGAATCATCACTAATCATGTAACGGTTCTGAAGTTTAACCGGCCTTTCTGAAACCACGCAGCCGCTCACAATAGGTGTTGGTCAACAGTATGGTGCTCGGTGACCCAGGCCGATGCAAGTCGCAAGGACGATGGGCCCTGTTCCATACACTGCGCAGCGTATCAGCCGACGTATGCCGTTCGCGAACAACATGTTAGCTGTCCCGCCGAAGCAAGAGAGTCACGTGCTTTCAATATTGTTCCTTCATTGCTGTAGATCTATACACAGTAGACAATTGTACCGTTCAGGGTGCTTGTTTTTTCCCCACTGCTAACACCTTTACCCAAATTGTTGGTAGGGACAGATAAGGCTTGCTTTTGTTTGTGAATTTTGCGGCAAATAAACGTCATCGTAATTGTGATAGAGAACAAGAAAATTCAACGAAATAAACTTTCATAGCTATCCCTGTCAAACGGGTGTGTTAGTTCCGTGGCCAAAAAGTTGTCGGAGTTAATACACAGATTTCAACAACGGCTTGTCTAATCGCAGCTGTAGTTAGAGCTCGCTGTTCAGCAACCAAAGATTCGTTACATAATTATAGGTAAGGATGTTAGTCATGGTACAAACCGGCACATTAAAGGGTGCAACAAGGAAGGAAGGAAGGAAAAAGTGGAGAAGGAAAGGCAGGGAGGTTAACCATATTAGCTTAACTGGTTTGCTACCCTACATGTGGGAGCGAGACGGGGGGGGGTTGAAAGATGGGGAGGAGAGAGAGAGAGAGCACATAACACAGCACACACATCGTCAGTTACAGTCACTCTTGCACGGTACGTGACATTACTGTCACAGCCGCTTGTCCAAGCCCGTCTCTTTCAAAAACCGAAGTAGTCCCTTCGTCGCCTTCAGCTGCGTTGTCGTCTGTCGGCGATATGTGAAAATAGTTGCAAATCACAGTGGTCTAATGTCAAGGTGCGCTAGAACGGACGTCAAGGACTGTCTCTGAACGTTATACTCAGGACAGTCGCACAGAATTTCTAGCGTCTCCTCGCAAAGACAGGCATTGCAGAGAGCGCTGTCGGCCATACCAGTGCGAAATGAGTAAGATTTCGTGAAGGCCACACCGAGCCATAAGCGATAAAGCAGAGTGGCCTGTCTTCGGCGGAGCCCAGTTGGCATACAGAGATACATCAAAGCTGGGCAGGTCGTATTGACGATTGCTCCGGTTGGTCTGGTTGATTGGTGTGCACCATAGGGAGAACGTGATCTGCTGTGCAAGCGCTCGAAGTCGGCTGGCTGCGTCGGACCGTGAAAGTGGTATGGCCTCTTCCTGCGTGTCTTCAAGAGCTGTCCGAACGGCATTTTCGGCGTCTTCGTTTCCTGTGACGCCGCAGTGACTTGGCAGCCACTGAAACGTTACGTGGTGTCCTTTCTCCTGTGATGTATGGAGTAGGCATCTAATATCGAATACGAGCTGTTCGAATGGCCTTCGTCGCAGAGCTGATAGCACGGATTGTAGGGCTGCCTTTGAGTCACTGAATATTGACCACTGTCGAGGTGGTTCCCGATTGGCGAAACAAAGTGCAGTGCGAAGAGCAGCTAGTTCCGCAGATGTCGATGTCGTTGGGTGGTCAGTCCTAAAGATCATGGTAATAGCTCTTGCTGGGACAGCCACAGCAGCGGACGAACACTGGATGTTTATGGAACCATCAGTTGAATATGTACACTGTCCGCGTACCTCTCGTGCAGAAGAAACAGAGACAATTGTTTCAGCACAGGCGACGACAGCTCAGACTTTTTCCCGATTCCTGGTACACTGGGATGGGCAGTGGGGCTGATAAGACACCAAGGAGGTATCGATGGTTTAGATGCAGCGGTGAAGCCCGAGGGAAGTTTGTCGTTGTACATGATGATAGTTTTAGAGAATGATACTTGGTGCCTGTCTGAAGGTAGTGTTGCAAGATGGGGATAGGGGGCCCGTGCAAAATGTCTGATGTGCATTCTGAGGGCTTCCACCGTAATGTGAGTTTGCATTGGATGGTCCCGAGCAATCGCAATAGTTGCCTCTGTTGACGTGCATCTGGGCAAACCAAGGCAAACTCTGAGTGCTTGAGCTTGTGCTGCCTGCAGAACACGAATATTTGTCTTGCAGGTGTTGTTCAGTACAGGTAGACTATATGTTAAAAAACCGAGAAAGAGAGCTCTGTAGAGTTTCAGCATTACGTCTACTGACCATCTACCGTCTTTCCTGCCAAGTATTTATACAACTGGGAAGTTTCTGTCAGGCGCCGTTTCATGTAGACCACGTGCGGGCTCCAACAAAGGTCTCGGTCAATAATTACGCCAAGAATTCTGAGGGTTCTGACATAGGAAATGGTCCGCCCATTGATTGAGATCACATAAGGCGTCATTGGTCTGCGAGTAAATGCCACAAGTGCGCATTTTTCTGGTGATATGCTGAGACCTCGTTTACAGAAGTAGCACGCTGTCAAAGTTGCCGTCCTTTGAAGCCGCGCACGTATCTGAGAACGTGTGATTGCCGAAGTCCAGACACAGATATCGCCAGAGTATATTGAAATTTTGATGGCAGTTGGCAAGTATTCAGCAAGTCCAACAAGAGCGAGGCTGAATAGCGTCGGGCTGAGAGCATCGCCTTGAGGAACGACCCTGCTGGTGTAGCGTCGCGTAGTTGGGCCATCGTCAGTTAACACAAAGAATGATATTGAAAGAGTGCAAGATATTTTACACTGTACAGGCTCACAGACCACGTTTGTTTTTTGTTTTACATTTGTTGGTCAGCATGTCGTCCAGTCCAAAAGGTCCAATTCCCCCCCCCCCTTCTTTTATTTCTCTATGCCCACTCTGCCTTCGCAGTCGGTTCCAAGAGCGGACGAACCTAAACAACATGCGCACTGTTCATCTCTGCTAGCTATGCACACTACCATTATACATAAAGACACTTAAAATTTACGAATTCAAGAAACAACTAAAAGATTACATTCTGTCAAATACGGATGCCTAGTTCATACTCACAACCATTCTTTCAGGGTGCCTTCATTTCATTTTCATTGCCCTACCGTTAGGTTTCTGTTTCTGCCTCACATATACATTCGAGTTAACAAATTATACTGTGTTCGTCACGTCATCTACGCAGTTACTTTATCAGTTGTCAACGAGATTGTGTTACAGTGCTTTTTTCATGACATTTATGCATATGTAATTCTTCAGTCATGGTATTCATACTAAAACCTGTAATGTTTCTATGTTAACAATTTGTTGAAAACTGCTGTTCTTTTGTTTTATTACGTTTACTTTGTAAAGGAGGTCCCATTGCAGTCTTTGACTCCGGGACCTCCTCCTGAATATTAACAACTTGTAATCATTCTCATGATCTCAATAAAAACCAATTCTGATTCTGATACCGCTGCATATGTGCTACTTAACGGGTTTCTTGTGTACCGAATTACGCAGCACCATTTATTTAATGAAACGAATAGCTTCCTAGAAGCATTCAGTTGTTCGCTTACTTTGATGATCATTGTAGGGGGTACCGCCACAACTTTTTTAGTTACTGTGCCTAAGGCGGCCTGCCTCGAGAAAAAAATTTTTAAAAATTGGCGGTGCATCCATCCTTTGCAGTTCATTGGAGACATTAATGTGATTACCAATCTATCGTATGATGGTGTGTAATTAATAATATATTTTTATATCATCATCATTATCATCATCATCATCATCATCATCCTTTAAGTCCACTGAAGAAGGAAGGCCTCTCCCTGCGATTTCCAATTACCCCTGTCCTACGCCAACCGATTCTAACTTGCGCCTGCAAATTTCTTAATTTCATCACCCCACTTAGTCTTATGCCGTCCTCGACTGCGTTTCCCTTCTCTTGGCTCCCATTTTGCAACCCTAATGGTCCAACGGTTATCTAATCTACGCGTTACACGACCTGCCCAGCTCTATTTCTTTCTCTTTATATCAATTAGAATATCCGCTATCCCCGTTTGCTCTCTGATCCATACCGCTCTCTTCCCGTCTCTTAACGTTACGCCTATAATTCGTTCCATCGTTCTTTGTGCGGACCTTAACTTGTTTTCGAGTTTTTTGTCAGTCTCCGAATTTCTGAGCCATATGTTAGCACGTGCAGAATTCACCGGATTGTTCACCTTTCTTTTTAATGATAATGGTAAGTTTCCAGTCCGGATCTGATAATGCCTGCCGTATGCGCACGAACACATTTTTACTCTTCTGTAAATTTCCTTCTCATGATCAGGGTCACCTGTGAGTAATTGACCTAGGTAAGCGCATTCCTTCGCAGACTCTAGAGGCTGACTGGCGATCTTGAACTCTTGTTCCCTTGCCATGGCTATTGATCATTATCTTTGTTTTCTGCATATTCTCCTTCGACTCCACTTTTAAACTCTCTCATTTAGGGTCCTCGTCCCTCGTGTTGCTGAACAGGAGAATGTCATCTGCAAACCAAAGGTTGCTGAGATATTCGCTGTTGATCGTTACTCCTAAGCCTTCCCAGTTTAATAGTTTGAACACTTCTTCCAAGGATGCAGTAAATAACATTGGAGAGATTGCGTCTCCTTCTTTGACGCCTTCTTTTGTAGGTATCTCCCTACTTGTGGAGAATTAGGGTAGCTGTGGAATCTTTGTAGATATTTTCCAAGATATTTACGTAAGCCTCCTGTACTCCTTGATTACGTATTGCCTCTATGACTGCTGTTATGTCTTCTGAATCAAATGCCTTTGCGTAATCTATGAAAGCCATATAGAGAGGCTGATTGTACTCTGCGGATTTCTCGATAACCTGATTGATGTCAAGGATGTGATCCATTGTAGAGTATCCCTTCCTGAAACCTGCCTGTTCCTTTGGTTGTCTGAATTCAAGCGTTGTCCCTATTCAATTGGAAACTATCTTGGTGAATATTTTATAGAATACTGGAAGTAAGTTAACGGTCCTATAATTTTTCACTTCTTTAGCCTCTCCTTTTTTCTGGATTAGTATAATGTTGGCATTCTTCCAGTTCTCTGGGACCCTTGAAGTTGTGAGACATTTCGTACAAAGAGCCGCAAGCTTTTGAAGCATGATGTCTCCTCCATCTTTGATTAAATCGTCTGCTGTTCCACCTTCTCCTGCCACTTTTCCTCGTTTTGTGTCTTCTAAGGCTCTTCTAGCTTCATCGCAAGTTATAGAAGGAGCCTCTGTAACCTGTTCATTACTACTTCGAATGGAGGTATCCTCGCTGCACTGGGTATTGTACAGGTCAGCATAGAATTCGTCCACTGCTTTTACTATATCTTCGAAATTGCTCATATTACCCTTGCTTATCTTTCAGAGCATACATATTGGCTTGTCCTATGCCGAGTTTTCTTCTCACTGATTTCATGCTGTGTACAATTCTTACTGGTTCCTCAGTATTCCTTACGTTATAATTTCGAATACCCTTTATTTTCTACTTGTTTATCAGTTTTGACAATTCCGCGAATTACGTATGATCTCTTGAGTCACACAGTTTAATTCTTTGTCGTTTCTTTATTAGGTCCTTCGTTGCTTGGGAGACCTTACCTACTGGCTGCCTTGGTGCGTTGCCTGCGACTTCAATTGCTGCTTCTGAAGCCAGCCTAGTTATGGTTTCATTCATTGCCTCTATGTATTCTTCATCTCTCTGTCCTAAGGCTGCACATTTGTTTGCAATGCCAACCCGAATTTTCTGGTTTTACCCTTGCCGCGCCTAGGCTGGTCTGTTCCTTGCACAATTTTACGCTTTCTCTATTCAAATTGAGGCGAATCCAAGAGTTCGCTAACCTATGATCACTGCACCTTTACCCTACTTAACCCTTTTACATCCTGCACTATGCTGGGATAGGCAGAAAGTATGGAATCATTTCATTTCTTGTTTCGCTATTAGGGCTTTTACAGGTCCATTTTTAGTTCCAGCGCTTCGTGAAGAAAGTGTCCATTATTCGCCGCGAATTCTACCAACATCTCTTCTCGATTGTTTCTAGAATCCATGCCATAGTTGCTAGTTTGCACTTTTCTCATCGCTAATTCAACATCTTCAGAAAACAGATCTACTTTATCATCATCATGATTGGAGGCTGGAGCGTAGGCTTGTACCTATATCGTAGGTACATCGTAGGAGGCTGGAGTGTATATCGTAGGAAGCTGGAGCGTAGGCTTGTATCTATACCTCTTATTAAGTTTCATTATGACTACTGCTACCCACTCGTTAGTGCTGTAGAATTCTTCATTGTTGCCCGCCGTGTCCTTATGTATTAGGAATCCCACCCCGTATAACTTCTTATCTGGGGGTCCTGTCTAGCAAAGGACGTGTTCGTTAGTCAGCACTGTATAAGCCTCCCCAGTTCTAACCTCAATAAGGCCAATGATATCCAAAAGAATGACTGATAGTTCCTCAAAGAGTCCTGCTAAGCAAGCCCCACTCGAGAAATTTCGGGTGTTAAAGGCTGCCAGGGTCAGTTTCCAGTGGCGACCTGTCCGGGTCCAGAGATTCTTAGCACCCTCTGCTAGTTTAAAAGTCTGACCATCGCCTTGGTCAGGTGCTCCGCAGCTGCTGGGGACTGAGGGCCGTGAGTTAACAATGACTATGGTGAAAACAGGCAGATACGCAGTGACACATAAGAGAATTGCATTCTGAGATTTTACGTTTCAAGGCTAAGTTTCACACACGCGTCACGATCGAGTGACATCAGTGCAGGGCTCGGAATCCGGGGCTCGATGGCGAAATTGAGCCCAATGTTGAAGACGTAGGTGATTGTTTCCGGAAGTAGGTCGTTGTTAACAGCTTGCACGCAACCGCAAGCCTTGCAGACTGTAGCACTTTCACAGCTGTCTTGCCGAGTGCAGCAGATATCGATACAGATAGGTGCACGACGGGTTGGTCCACTTAGCGACATTTTATTGCGCTTGGGTAATAGCGCAATTGCAGCAACCAGGACAGAGTGCGCGACGAGGAGAAGCGATATCCTTGTCGTTGTCCTGAACGAGGTCAACGTCTGTTTTCATCGCGCACTTGGCCCTGCGTCTCGCGTTTGCGTTGCTACCCAAGAACCACGAAAGACACCGGTGCAAGCGATTGGCAATGTGCAATTCCCCAAAAGTCACGCGGGGCCTTGAACCTGCAGGAACCAAGTTCACCATCGAGGCCTGAACGTCAAACCTCGTGCGTTTACCTATATACCACTCGCTCGTATTTACCAGTGTGTTCTTCCGCAGCCTCCAACCAAGTAACCTTCCCCGGAAGACGGGCGCACACCTTTGCCGATCTTATAAAACGCACGCCGAGCCCGTAGGCTGCAGCGGGAAGACGCGTTTAGTTGCACGCAGTTATCGTTCATATTAAGAACCATCAACCTGGAAATTGAAGCTCGGAAATCGAGACGAATCACGGGAACTGCGCGCCAGAGCTCATCGCTGTACGGCGTCGCTGCTGCGCTCCGGAGTTCGCGATTAAAAATAGTGCATCATTTTAAGCAATAACTTTACTTATATTACTATAATGCGTCATGAAGCTTAACGTAAATTCCGTGCGTTAGAGAAATTGCAGTTTGAGACCATTGCTTCATGTTCACTAACGAAAGAAAGACGGAACGCTCCCAACGAAGACCACGTTTTTTTTTTCTTTTCTTTTTCGCTTGACAACTAGCGAAATCGGGCGCGATCTGTATGAAGCCTTTATTTTTTTTTAACGAGAAAACGGACAACATTCGACAGCATAGGATAATGAATTGTTCTATGCCACGTACTGCTTGGGGATCATTCTACCTTTCTGTGTACCTGATCTAGCTTTCTTTTTCCGCTGTTGCTTGGGGACTTTAATGCTCGTGTGTTTATCTGTCACCAAGGATCCCATGAGCAAATACTTCTGCCGCATGCAATGAACGCTTGTCATATGTTGCAGTCGTCACGTATACACAGAATTAGATTACCGCGTAGAGGCCGTCGTGGTCTTAAACTCCATCACAATAAAAGGCGTAAGCTTTATGGGAACACTTGGCTGCAAAATATAAAAATTCTGCTGTAGGTGCTGTGAGCGTCAAACGAAGACGAATTTTTTGCGCTGGTTTGAGCGAGCCATCAACTTTTCCATGGGCTACTATATTGCGATGGCGCGAATCTGTGTGTGGCTCTTGCGATCAGTATTTCGCTTTAGCTCCACGTAAAAAATCAAAGCAGACGGCAGGAGTCATGAGAATACAGTTGCAAACAGCAATGAAAAAGTAGCGAAGCCAGGTTCACTCTAGCTCTGCTACGGTGAGTAACTCGAGAATTCTCCATCGCCCTAGTCGTTTCGTATACTTGTCCTTATCTTACGCCATTGGTCAGTGCGGCATTTATAGAAACGAATAATTGTCTATCGCTTACCGAGATTAGTACCCGTAAGGCACGTTGCTCCCTTCTAGCACTATATGTCTAGGACTTCGATCGGAGCAATGCCAAACTTAATTCAGGCAATACCTGATCCGCGTGTACGTGCGCAGCCAAGCACTAAAGAACCACACATATAGTTGCAAAGTGAGGCAACGCTTTCTCGAGTCCGTTTGCTTCGCTGGATCGGCTGCCACGGTAAATTCTATTAAGAAGCACGAGCCGACGTCGCGAGAGCCGACCTAATGGACCCTGGGGTCTGAGAAAAGTTGTGTAACGATCGACGTTCTCCCCATTTAGGAATGCTATTACTTTGTGTTTTGAAGGTACTTCGCACGCTCGCCGCCGCGCAATCGTCCTGCCGAAGCCGGAGCTGTTTTCGAAAGAGCGTTCGTTAGGCGCCGACCACTCTCCGGCACGGGCGTGCGATGGCCCGCCGGGGTGTCGTCAATGGATGCACAGCTAAGCAAGGAGGTCCGCGAGTCTCTTGTCCCGAGACGTCACCCGCAGAGACGCGTGAAGCAGACAAGCCCTGCGAAAACTTGCTCGGCTCTCGAGCAGACGAGTTTTTCGGCCCCACCTTTTCGGCTTAGTGAGCCATCCGGCACGCCTGACGAGGCAAGCCGGAATCACTCTCTCAATTGCTACCTGACGCGACCGGTGGAAGCTGCGTGTCCGTCAGTGCGATTTACGGATGGATGTTTGTGGCTTTCGACTTTGCAGTGGTATGAAGACGCGCGTGCCTCTAACGCGTAGCGTGTAACGTTTCCTCTTTCCTAACTGTTAAGGCCCTCTATTTTTTCCTCTATTAGAAAATTTGTCTGGCGCTGCTCCACCAATAATATTAGGCCGCTTTCCTGTATTATGCTTCACGAATTTCTCCAGCTCTTCACATCACCACCACCATTGCTAGATAGTATGTTTTTCGACAGTATCTATAAAAAGTGCATAATATATATAAGTAGTCGAAAATCATGTAACAGATAGAGAAATGGTAAATGCTGGGAGCTTAACCAGAAAGGTCGTCGGCTTCACTAGTGCTATCCCGGACGAAGGAGAAGGAAAAAAGCGTTCGATAGAAAAGATGAAGAGAAGTAGATAAATGTAAAGGTGTCGACACATTTACGAATTGGCACGTACCGCTGTCACAGCATATATGTATGCATTTCAAAAGCTCGTAGTCTCCACAAAAATAACTAGCGCCGTGGCAAGCTTGAGCCCAAAAATTTGTTGCGGCTTTTGTTATAATTTTTTGGGCACTGCGTAGCAAAACGTCTTGAATTTCAACAAAAAAAAATAAAGAAGGGTGCTTCTTGAAGCTTGCCGTCATGTACAGACATTGTACTGTCTGTACAGAGTTACTGTGCTTCCTATACAGTTACTCTGTACAGGCAGCACAATCAGCGCATCCAAGCGGAGAGAGGGCGCAACACGAATTCGCCGAACAGCAGCACATGTGGAACATTTCCACGCCCCGCGCGTGTGACAACCGACGCAGACTTGGAATTGAGAGTGAGAGCGTGTCCTTTCCGACGACGCCTCGCGGTTTATACGCAACAAGGTCGCGCGGTTTCGCCCCTGCAGCGGGCGAAACCGTTTTTTTCTCTGGGAGAAAAACACCGTCCTGAATCTCTTCGGGTTAGCCGCCGCGCAAAGCTGGCTGGCGGGCTGCAGGCGGTCGCGAACTCAATTTTCACGCTCATCATTCCTCGTTACGCCTACCAAGCGCGTCGGCACAAATAAACAGCTCCGTGGGTTCAGGCGTCAGAACGTGGCACCGATGTGCGCTATAGAGTCGGGCAAAGCGACTCCGCACGCGTTCGTCTACGTCAGAGCCAAGTTATTATGCAGAGTCGAGCGAACTCGCACTAAGACACGACTGAATGAAATAAAGAAAGGCCGAAATCACCTACCGCCTAGCAGTAATGAATAAATGCTGAGGTATCCCCGATTTCTAACACGCGTTATATTAACTTCAGTCCAACTGTCGGGGAGAAAACTAATCTTGTGAAGCAATTTAAAAGGATGGGAGGAGCGCAGAGACGTAGACGTTCTTAGTTGTGAGGCGACAACACACATGCGTATAAAAGCCATTTGAGACTAGGTTTACATAAAAAACCAAGGTTAGATTTGATCATTTCAGCAATGATAACCAGTACATGACACAAACAAAATTTATCAAGAAACTCGAAAATACTGCAGCGATAAATAAACGCGCCTCATATAAATCAACAACATATGAGTGCAAATATAAAATCAGCCATGCCATCTATATTCATCTATGCATCTGCCCGTTCATGGCTAACGTAACATGCAGCGTAACAACAGTTCCTGAAGTCACCGTCTTATCATAGCTGTAAATATATTTCCAGAATGTGACGCAACAGCAAGCAGGACTTACTATGAGAGCCTTAATTCCTTAACACCACGCATCTGACCTATCTAGCAGCAGTGCAGGAGTGCCAATACAAAGTGTGCAAAACTTTTTATTATGACATCGCACGAGTATTCCGGTGGTATAGGCATCAAGCAGGCAAACAAGGCTGAAGAACAGTTGACCTTTGTTTGTTCGTATACTTATTTAATTATTTATTTAGAAATATCTGACAGGCCTCAAACTGAGCCTTGAGTAAGGGGAGCAGTACATAGACAATACATAGAAAATACACAACATATATGACATCTATAAAACCTTAGCAGTTTACGAACTACAACGGTAACTACAAGCGAGGTGAAAATCATCGTCATCCTATTTTTATGCCCACCGCAGAACGAAGGCCCCTCCCAGAAAGTTTCAATTACCCCCATCTTGCGCTAGCTAATTCCAACTTGCGCCAGCAAATTTCCTAATTGCGGGCGCAAGTTAAAATCCTCTGCTAAAACAGCCCATTAGAGAGCTTTAGCGTATTTGGTAATCCCCTAAATGCTGGCGGGCTGGCCGTTTTCCCGGACGGGCGTTTTGACGGACGGGCGTTTTGACGGACGGGCGTTTTGACGGACGGGCGTTTTGACGCACGGGCGTTTTTACGGACGGCCATTTTGTTGGACGGGCGTGCTAACGTGAGTGGCCTGGCACGGTACAGCCACCAGTGGCGCAGAGCTCAACTAGACAAACATAGAGCTATTGTTGCAGTGCAAGCAAATGTCTCATACTTCGCTGCTAATGTAAATTTCACAGTTACTTCACTGCCGAAAATGTACAGCAACATCGATATAGAATACACTTCAGGCTTAAGGCAATGAAAATGAGGCTAGGACAAAATACAAAAAAGACTGTTTTAGGCTCTGAAAATTTAATATATGCGCCAACATCGAAATAGGCATGTATAGGCACAATAAACGTGCCTCTAAAATGTTTCTAGACCCATAGTTTATGCTTAGACGTTAAATGGGCACGATGAAGACCTAAGGAAAAAAGACATTTTTCCTGAAGTTGAGGTGTTTGACTACTCCGTCGCCATTTTACATGTCTGTCTTCTCTCTTCTGCCAATTTCTTGACCACTTTGGTAACCTGCTACAACCTCGTCTGCTTCCATTCCGGACCATAGAATCTTAAAAATTCTCGAATGAAAAAAAAAGGAAGGACACTCAAACAACGCAGTCGGGGTCAGCAGTAAGCAGCAAAACATATTCTTTCTGTGCAATTTTTTTTCTCTTTAACTGCAGGCAAGAAAGCCATCGGGATTCCATGCGGAACGACCGCCGTGCGCCTGGTGTCCACTGGAAGATTCGAGGACTCCATAACTTTCGGCTACGAGCCCATCATCGAGAGAGAACGCGTGCGACTGTGCGCCAAGGCTCTAATGACAGTGTGACGCCACAGGTGAGCATGCAGCAGAGCGAAAGTTGCGCGTTGTAGAAGGACGATGGATTTAACGAGAAACTGGAGACGTTAGGCTGCCCGACGTCCTCGCACTGTGCTTCCGACATGTTGGCAGGGAAAGCTGAGAATACCCACGCTCGCGGACACAAACACGCACATACGGGGACACATGCACGTGAAGTTGTTCACAGTGTCTCGTCAGGAGCCGCAGACTTCGCGAAAACCTGTGACCCTCGTAGCACCACGGGTGATGCTTCTAAGCCGCTAAGCCGGGAAAAGCCCGGCATTTGTTTACAAGAGGGCCGCATGATTTGAGGAGTCAGGTATGGACCTTATTGTGAGGTCGACACGGCATACTCCTTGTGGCATTCTGATTCGTCATTTTTGTTGTCCTTCTTGATTTTGATTATCAGAACAAGTTATTGAATACCGACCTCAGAAGCCGTCCCGGCAGAGGGCCACGAATTCATTACAGTCCTTATTGAGAGCAAACTCAAACAAGCTCTTTTAGTACTGACAGGTGTTAACTCTTACCCTTTGCTGTGATGGACTGTCATTAGGTGCATGTGCTCTCTATTTCTTCCCCTTCCTCCAGGGTAGAGTAACAATTGGGATCTTTTGTTATGATCCTCTTTTCTTGCGTATTTCTCTCTCTCTCTCTCTCGCTCAATTAATTGCATAATGTATATCTAAACCCTGTCCTATTCTCGCTTCACAAACTGTTGACGACATGTTGCTCTTGATACTATTTCTTTGTTTGCACTGACACTGATGCAGAGCCGCTGCACCTTCTTAGCTGTTTTGTTACCGTTAGAAATAAGCTCATTTTCGGTGCTGTTATGTTTCAACATATTATTTCATGGCGTACAAGTCACAACGTATACTGCGATACACAAAAGCATAGCCTGGTCACTGGTATTTTCAATGGTTTTCTAGCAGCAATAATTCCTCAGACAATATGATAACTCTCAAGTAAAACTTCAAAGATGCACCTCAGGGTACACGAATGAAAGTAATAATTTGCTATTTCCAGTATAAGTGCAACGAATTAAAACATCTTAAATTTTCAAAATGTACACCTGGTTCCTAGTACCCAACTTTTGCAAGTCGCATCACGAAAAATGAAGTACGAAGATTTGTTAGCGTAAACACTAGCCATAATGATGACCATGCTATGCGGAAAAGCAGTAGCTTCACAAATGTGAAAGCGGGTAAGTTCCTGTTGTGCAGAGAGGATTTGTTTTTACTCATTGTAGCAGGCACCTGGTTTGTTTTTCATTGCATGCTGTAGGCTCGTTAAGCAGTGGCTCTTAGGTCAGGGAGCATGCAGAAGCTTCCCCATACTTGCTCCTTGCGTTCGATTAGCTTTTTCCGTGCAAGCAAGGTGGCCTTGTGTGCGTTCAACTGGCACTGGAGGCACCACTTGCTTTGTTCAGTTCCTGAACAGTGCCGTACAGTAATGAGGAGTATTGCACAATATTGTACGGTAATGAATATGGGTCCATGTACAAGAGGCGCTTAGAATGTAAGAGATCAGACAGATAGTCAAGCTTCCGTCGAAGGTTGGTCTGAAATCGACCGCGTGCCCTTGTGCGAGTCAAAACCCCACGAGACAGGAAGGATTGATCGTAATAATTCGTACATACGCTGTCTAAGTGCTTATAGATAAAAGGAACCCACGGTGGGGACGATGAAGTTGCACTCGACATTAATCGAACACAATTATCAAAATAACACGCCCTCGTGAGAATCTATTGTTTGAGACATGGTTAAAACAGCCGTCGGATATGAAAGTTGACAATCCGAGAGAAGCTCCGATGTCGTCAGGGCTGCTGCCAATTAAAATTTACGTTGCCGAATCGACCAAATCGCAGATTCTGCGTCTTTTTATTGAACGAGTTCTAGGAGCACTCGAGGCTAGTTTCGACAATACTTGCAGCCGAAGTTTTATCTTTCAAGATTCCCCAATCGGCAAAAAAAAAAAAAAAAGTCAAATCTGACAAGTAGTTCAGTCGTGATTTCAGACGGTGCATGATGTCCCCAGTAGAAGAATTCCAAGGAAACGTTTAACAACGCGTACGAAAACTGCTGATCACATTGACCAATTTCTATTGGTGTGGTAATGAGAGAGTTAACATCATGATGTACATTTTGTTACTAGATGCCACGTGACGCTTCCGAGCAGCCTCGTCACGGTTACATATACAAAGCTGTACATATTCAGATTGAAGCCTTGCAATTACTTTAAAGAATGGTTAAAGTTATGCTCGCTTAGAAATCTTTTTCTCTGTCTTGTTTTCAGTTAAGTAGGTGGCAAGTTAACGTAGATCGGAGTGAAATTTGCATTCCCGATTTTTTCGACCGATGCCATGCTGTGTGTGTTTTGAAACGTGGAACTTCTTTTTCTTGGTCGCTCGTTCCAGACTATCGACAGAATGAAGATGGACCGCTATTTGAGATGGACTCTCCACGTGATCGATCCGCATTTGCAACTGTTCCAGGGCGAAAACAGAGGGGGAAAAAAGAGAGAAAGGATCGAACGCCTGCGACACCGGACTAAACGATGCCTCGACATTATTCTCGCTTACGTTACTTAGGCTCCCGCTGTACGACCTCGTTTGTTGATTGAATGTAAATATTTCAATTTTTCTTCGGGGTGTTCGCTTGCTTCCTTTCAACTTCACAAGGTACAGCGGTTCGCAACAGTCTTTTGCTGCCGGACGCACGTGTGCCGTTCGCACGGCCAACGGCGGACTGTTCAATTTGTTCGCTTCGAGCTCTAATATCGCTATCGAAAAATTTTGTGACTTTTGTTCATTCTGTCTACTTTCTGCATACTAAAGCCGCTTCGATGATAATGTCGCACCTCTTCTACGTCTCACAAATCTATCACTTGTTAACTGACGAACACCGAATGACACCATGCTCCCCGTTAGCAATTCCTTGTTGTTTTTCTTAACCCTTATTTGCTATGAACGAGCCTCGAAGCAGAAAGTAATTTAAAGACCCTTCTACTGTTTCTTCACTATTATATGTGGCACAGAATAACTAATCATTTGCGCTTTGCACTGATTTCGAACGCTCAATTTGTTGCTGTTGAAAGTGCTGGTGTATTATTTCATCCTACACACAATGTGCTGTGGAAAATCCTTCAGCGTCTCAAAGAACTCGAAATCTAATATCAGAGCATATTTGGCATGCATGCTTTCACAATAGACATTGATGTATCGCATTTGACTTTTGTGTCGATATTTTGTATTATAGGTTTTGTGTGTATTCGCAAAAAGGTCGCGTAATAATGCAAACTCAACATACCTGTACGTTTGTGACAGAATATGTCATATCTCCATAGCAGTTCCGGAGGGCTTCAGCTTTATACAACCAATTTCTGCAAACATGCTCATTGTGCATAAAATGTTTTTGACAGCTCAAATGTACAATGAAGGGAATAGTGCAAAACGTTTTCTCTATTAAAACGTGCTTTTAAGGCAAACGAAGCAACGGAGACAAACCAAACGCTGATATTTTATTATCGTTGTTTGACTGCGTCATCAACTGCGTCATCAATGATGTGTTTGACTATTTTAAATAAGCATGAGATAGCAGTGACAAAGACGCCTCAGGTGTCTTCCTCTGCTGTCGAAGACACGCTGATGGATTAACTTGCCGGTCCACTACTCAATGATTCCTTGGCGTAATTAGTGAGAGAGCGAGTCCCTGGAGAGGAATGAAAATATGTATTTCAAATCGATAAACCTGCTACCTTCCGCTTGTGAGTGTTGTTTGTCGAGTTCCTCTTTTTTTTCCGTACTGTCATTGATCGTTATAACTTGCTGTTTGTTGCGGACACAGTCTGGAAAGTTGCTTTCCCACTTTACACCACCCACTCATTCCCACTTTGTAGCTAAGGCTATACAGGGCTTTACTTCGTTACATTGCGAGCGTGATCACTGAGGTGGAACACTGTAAGATAAATAACCGCTAGGCTGACAAAGAAAAACACCTTTGATTACGAAAGTAAAAAAAACAAAAGCGTAAACGAGATTTTTTTTCCCGCTGGATGCAGTCGCTGAAACGAACTGGCGCCCAAATACAGGCGGAAGTGGACAATATCTTTAGTTGGTGTCTAACTATGGGTACGAGTAATGAACTCCCCAAGCGTTAAGTACGACAATCATCGCCGGAGTTCTTCGTTCTGAACTGCAATCACGCGTCCAGAGATTATTTGTCCTGAGAGGACCCACACATAATTTCCTGCGTAACATTTTTTTTCTGTTCGCTTGCTTTGTTTTATGCTCGACAAGGCTTAGGGAATGGAGTTATGTGTCGCACAGCAAGTGCAGTGATTCGAGGTTCCGTCAGGCTTGTCGCGATTTTCTGGTCCAAGAGCACATCGTCCTTGTTGCTCCTACTGTACTTCGGCGGAACAGTCATGCAACATTCTCCGAGTAGCCTGCTCCTTTAAAAAGTCCGCTGTGGTATTCACTGAAAGCGCTATTAATGATTTATCGTAAAACTTGGTACGATCGTTGTAGCTTTAGTTAGTTAAGCTAGCTGAGAAGTTGGCGACACTAACTTAATGAGAGATATGCCGCACAAAGAGCAAAAAAACAACATGCTCTTTTCACATTTTTGGCTCTCTCTTCCAATCATAAGTACAGCAGCGTGTAAAGAGAATTCACTTATGGAGCATAGACATCGCAAATGCTACGACATTGAGTAGCACGAAAAAAAATGGAGAATATCTTCAGAAAATTATTGTCCATGTGGATTGGTAGCGTTCTGGTGTAACCACCTGGATCCGGCGCCGGCACTTAATTGAGCCAGACTAGATGTAAAAATACCATTGGCTAAACATGCCAAATCTTCGCGCCAGCATTTCTAGTGGCCTGTGCTGGCTTTGCGTCCTTTGGAATCATCACAGAGCAAGGACACAAGCCGAAACCGCCGATATCTATTGTGTCGAGATCTCGCATATCTATTTCGGCCATTCAGGCTTATCGCTTCCCTCCGCGTCAGCGCAGAGTTACAAGCAAACGACAGCCAACAGTGGTAGCAACAATGCGCGCTGCTCTCTATTGATTGTTTGATTGATTGATTGAAAACTTTATTATTCCACCGAGTTGGGGTGCCCGCCTCTTAACCTACACGGTGGTAGGGGGGGAGGACGAAGCAGTCCCCGCGTCCCCAGTGACGTCAGCGCTGAAGTCAACTAATCGGGAAATATTCCCTAGAATCTTCCCATTTCGTTTGCTCCTTCGACTTTATCCCTTGCGCGGCTGCCAAAGCGGCGCATCCAAGGTTTGGGAAGTAGGCAAACAAAGATACCGCTTTCGAAGTAGGCGAGATGAAGTGAGCAGTTCATTGTTTCAGCGGTAGAACGGTGGCACGATAAAGTTTTTCTATCGCCTTTTCAGTAAGTACCACGGCGCTTTCCTGTTTTCCCGAAGAGTGTATAGTGAAACGAAGCACTCCTTCGCGAGCACCTGCATCAGTTCGATCGACGCGGACGGGCTGGCCCGCGTTCAAACAGGGCGCGCTGCAGACAGATCGCAGCCAAGGATGTGAACGCTGTGTATACATACTATAAATACCTGTACAAGCCACGTGTTGTCAGTGAGGTTTGCCTTCTTTTCGTTTTCAAATATGGAAAAACTAAAGTGTTGACGGGAGATACGGACACTAACTACCTTGTTCTTGTTGTGTGCCCTCCCCCCCTTGCCCTTATATCATGTACAGCAAGTGTGCACAGCGCGCCAATGGTGGAAGTTGTTGTCTCAATCCCGTGTGACTATAGTTGTTCAGAGGACGAAAACAAAAGAACAAACGTACGAATAAAGGTTTTCCTAAACCATGCCGCAAGTCGTCTGTACATTGTGCGTGCATCGACGGTACTGGCGAGCGACCACCTTGTATTTGCGGTTGAGTCGCGCCCCGCCAGCGTCGGTGCTCCATCGTCAGGTTATAAATGGCCATGCATCTACATCACCTCCATGTCTCAATGAGCGCGATGACAATGCGAAAGTGCTCACATACTTTTGTCGCGAACCTGTGCTTGAGCCACGGTAGTGCACCCTCACGAAAGTTCTCTAAGAAATTCAACAGCTTTTGTAAGCAATGCTTGTTGAAGGCGCCATAAGCGCCAATAAGAATTCTACAGAATGTGAACAAGACTTTTGTACCAAGCTCGAACGGCGTTTTCCCAGCGAGTATGCAAAAGCCCATTGTGCACTTTACTGCGTTTTTTTTTTCTCATCGTTTCTGTGGCGTCAGGATAGAGGTCAAGGCCATCGTGAATACGACACTGCATTTTAGGTCTTCGTTTGAACGGTGGAGAGAACTACATTCACCGGCTGATTGGGGAGAAAATAAAACCCGACTGTTCCCGTTCGAGAGGAAACGGTATTCGCATTAGGCATTATACTCCATCCACGACTTTGTAGCGGTGCCTTCCACTCCATTCTGTGCCACTATTATAATCCACCGTTCACGGCCGGCTGATCCTATTGACAATGTAGACGGATCGCTGCTTTGACCACTGCCGAAGCGCAAGGAGGCATGCATCGAAAAGGAATCGCTACGATATCACGGTCCAGGAGTCTTTACATATATAAAGGAGGAAACAATGGAAGCCTACGCGCTTTAATTTGGCTAATCATGACCATATAAAGCCACCAGACATGAAGCCAAGAAACAAACTGGGAAATTAGCCGTGGTTGAACCTAAATGTATAAAATAATAAAAAGAGCGAAGTGAATATGGACTAACAAATAACGTGCCACCGGTGGCAGCCGAACACCCCCTCCCCCATATATATATATATATATATATATATAAATACGGGGAGAGAAGACGCTTGACAATATATCTACAACATATATACAACGGGCAGGAGAAAGGCATACAAGATGGAGCCCGTGCGCACGACCATCGGCGATCGTCGTCTTCGTCAGTCCTCTCATCATCGTTCGCTACTGTAGTGCTTCGTAGCATCAACCCTGGCGGCGAAGGCGCTGTCCCGGCGCTATAGGTATGAGTGATATCGCTTCAGTCGAAGGACGTGAATGGTATCAGAGGAGGATAGCGATGTGGAGGTATCCAGATTTAACTCGTAGGCCGCGTCTGTCACTTGACGCGAGACACGGTATGGGCCGGAGTAGGACGAAATCAGCTTCTCACAAAGTCCAACTCGCTGGGCTGGTTTCCAAAGAAGCACGATGTCACCAGGGTTAAAGTGGGCATCGCGGTGACGAGCTTCATGTATGCGCCGTTGCTTTTCTTGGGAAGTGGTCAAACGCAGGCGTGCAATCTCACGTGCCTCGGTAGCTCTAGATATGGCATCTCGGGCATATTCTGACGTATTGAGAATGGCTGGGAGGATCGTGCCAAACGGTAGTATACAAGAGAGAAAGTCTAACATATATAACATATATAACATACAAGAGAAAAAATCTAGAAAAACCAGCAGAATCATGGCGGGACGTATTGTAGGCGAATGTGACGAACAGCAGAGCGGCATCCCAGTCACGGTGGTCGGAAGAGACGTACCTAGCCAAAATTTCTGTGATAGTTCTATTGAGCCGCTCTGTGAGGTCGTTGGTCTGAGAGTGATACGCCGTTGTAAACTTATGCTTCGTAGCGCAGGTGTGCAAGATGTCCTGGAAAACCTGTGAGAGAAAGTAGCGGCCTCGATCGGTAAGGAGTTGTCGGGGAGCGCCGTGGTGAAGTATCACAGCGTCGAGAAGGAAGTCGGCGACTTCGCTTGCACAACTGGTAGGGAGAGCCCGCGTGATCACGTAGCGGGTGATGTAGTCCGTAGCAACTGCTATCCACTTGTTGCCACTAAGCGATAGAGGAAGAGGGCCAAGGAGATCAAGACCAACCCGAAAGAATGGCGCAGATGGTATTTCAATGGGCTGAAGAAGCTGGTAGGGCTACTGGTTTTTTGCGGTGTTGACAAGATTTACAGGAGGCGACGTAACAGAAAACGGAACGGAACGGTAAATACCGGGCCAAATGAAACGGCGCCAAACACGGTCATATGTCTTTGAGACTCCCAGATGACCAGTGGTTGGGACATCATGCAACTGTTCGAGTACAGTCTCACGAATATGCTTGGGAATGACCAGTAGCGGTTCAGAGCCATCAGGATGCATCTTATAATGGTTCAATATGTCATCTTGCAGCGCAAACACAGGCGAAGAGGGGGAACTTGTCACGTCCCTCAGGTTAACAATGATGTCTCTCAGGTAAAGGTCGCGTCGTTGCTCATCAGCGATGTCACCAAACGCGGTAAACGCGAGGACGCAAGTTGACTCGTCGGTCTCAGGCTGGTCTGGTGGGTCTACTGGATGACGTGACAAGCAAGCAATCAGCGTCCTCATGGAGTGGGCCTGTCTTACACAATACTGCGTAAGAGTACTCTTGGAGCCGTAGAGCCCACCGACCAGCGAATGCACTAGCTCGGTCAGGACCCCAGACAAAAGTCGCGTCTTTCTTAAGAAATTCCTTTAGAGGGCGTGCGAAGTCAGCAAAATTGCTCACGAATCTGCGGAAGTAGGAGCAGAGGCCTACAAAGCTTCGAACGTCTGTTGCGCAGGTGCGCACAGAGAAATCCTTGACCGCGCGAACTTCTTCCAGATCGGAACTAACACCGGATGAGTAGACGAGGTGTCCGAGCACAGTAAGTTGGTGGATGGCCGAAGTGACATTTCGTCGAATTGAGCTGAATTGTCACCTTGCGGAACACTGAAAAAACTGTCGAGAGATGCTCGAGGTGTTTGCCAAAATTAGGTCAAAACACAATGACATCGTCGAGGTAGCACAAGCAGATTGACTACTTTAAGCGGTGAAGGAGGGCGTCCATCATTCGTTCGAATGTGGCAGGAGCATTGCATAGCGTGAATGGCAACGCCTTAAACTGGTAGAGTCCATCACGTGTAATGAACGCCCAATTTTCAGGATCCATGTCGTCAACTGCAATCTGCCAATACCTGGAACGAAAGCCTATCGAAGAAAAATACTTAGAATCACTGAGACAGTCAAAGACGTCATCTGTTCGAGGTAAGGGGCACAAGTCTTCTTCTTTTGTTACTCGGTTAAAATTTTGGTAGTCGATACAGAAGCGTCAGCTGTTGTCCTTGGGCTTGAAGATGCCCATGGGCTTGAAGAAACTTTGATGATATCACTGGCAAGCATTTTGTCAACTTCCTTTTGTATAACTTGGCGCTCAGCGGAGGAGACACGATAGGGACGTCGGTGTATGGGTTTGTCATCACCGGTGTGAATACGATCCTTGCCAACTGTTGTTTGCCCCAATGATCGGTCATTGAGATCAAAAATGTCCTGGTACGACATGAGCAGGCCCCGAAGCGCCTCTGCGTGTTCGGCCGGAAGGTCAGTGGCGATCATCTTCGTTATTTTATCTAACATCGTGGGATTCGAATCAATAGCAGCAGGAGGTGGTGCAGCAGGCTCAATTAAGACGGAAACATGATAGTCGGAGGCTGGAGCTGCGGCTGCAAGAGAGATACCCTAGGGAATCACTTGAGGGCATAGTCCAGAATTCACAATAAAGAGATATGCGGCATTGCCCTTTATACTGATGACCGAGTGCGTGAACATGACATTCTGTGAACAGAGGGCGGTAGCATTGGGTGACACGATGTAATTGCTGTCGTCCACATGGGGATCAGGAGAGACGTCGCTGTACGTCACGGCTAGATATGGTGGATGAATGTAGTCGGCCGAACACAGCTGAGTGGCCGCAGGATCATAAGGCTCAACGGCATGAGGTAAGGCAAGCTGGATAAACCCTGCAGAGCAGTCAATAAGAGCCAAATGTGCCGGGAGAAAGTCAAGTCCTAAGATGATTGCACTTGGGCACTGATCCAAGGCGGAAAACAAAACTGAGGTGTGGCGTCCGCAACAGTGATACGGGCGGTACACAACTCAGCAACAGCCGGAGTCGCCGCACAATCGGCTGCGCGGGCCACAGCGATCGGAGCAGTAGTAAGAACTTTCTTCAGGCGAATACGGAGGCTTGAGTTATAAAAGATTATGTGTTTTACGTGCCAAAACCACTTTCTGATTATGAGGCACGCCGTAGTGGAGGACTCCGGAAATTTTGACCACCTGGGGTTTTTTAACGTGCACCTAAATCTAAGTACCACTGGTGTTTTCGCATTTCGCCTCCATCTAAATGCGGCCGCCGTGGCCGGGATTCAATCCCGAGACCTTGTGCTCAGCCGTCCAACACCATAACCACTGCGCAACCACGGCGGGTGAGGTTTGAGTTCATGACCGATATGTGGGCACCGGTGTCAATGAGTGCGATGACAGGTTTACCGTCCACGTCTACGTTGCTAAGGTTGTACTGTCCAGGTAGTGCGAGTAGATGAATTTCGGGTCGGGTCGTCCTGGCAGGCTCACCTCTCAAAGCTGCGCCCGTCAGTTTTCCGATGAGCGGCGGGAGTATGAGGGAGAAGGAGAGTGACGACGCACAGGTGAGCGGGACAGGTGTCGGGATGGCGAAGGGGAGCGGTTTGATCGTGCTGGCCATCATCGCGGAGCGCTGTCGTCGTCATTGTGTACCGGCACTCGGGCACTACCACCTGGACGTCGGATGTTTCCGTAGCTCGGTCAAGGCTGCGAGTTCCAAGCACTGCGACAATGGCCGGGAAATGTGTCCAACACGTCTACAACAGAAGCAGATGGGCCTGTCATCGGAAGTGCTGATAGTGAGGATGAGCAGCTGGGCTTCTCTATAACTCAGGTGTGGCGGGTGGGCGGTAGTCAGGTCCGTTGACTGGGCAAAGCGTCTGTAATCCTGCACTGGCTAGTTCTTGACGCGCAACGGTTTGGATAAGGGAAATGGTTGCATGGGACTCGTCGGGGTTACGCGCCTGAAGGGACACTGCGGAGGTAGCTTCAATCTCGCAGCGGATAATGCGCACAGTATTGTCGTATGCAGCAGGAATGGGTGGAGTTGGGGGGAGAAGGAGGTGCTCACAGGTAGACGTCGCCGCCCTGTTTGGAAGATGTGTGAAATTCGGAGTAACGCGGCGACATTTTGCCTCTTCAAAGCATCGGCATTCATTGATGACCTCTTGCACTGTGTATGAGTTCTTAAATCCAGAAGTATAAACGCGTCATCGGTGATACCTTCGAAGATATGCGCAACCTTTTCCGCTTCAGGCATCTTGTCATCGGCTTTGCGACAAAGCGCGAGCACGTCCTGGATGTACGTCACATAGGACTCGATGCAAGTTTGAGCTCGGCATGCAAGTTCTTGCTGCGCAGCACTACGGCATCCGATGGGCTTGCCGAACAGATCGATGAGCTTTTGCTTACGTACCTCCCAGCTGCTAAGTTCCTGTTCGTGGTTCAGAGACCACACTTGTACCATGCCCGCCAGGTAAAACATGATGTTTGCTAGCATCAGAGTCGGGTCCCAGTTGCTGCTAGCGCTCACCCGTTCATACAATTGCAGCCAATCTTTGACGCCGGAAAACTGACTGCATAGTTTGTTTTCCGGTGTTCTTTAACTCTTTTACCAGGTCACCATTTAAAGAACGCCGGAAAGCAAGCTATGCAATCACAGCCGTCGAAATATAGGCTTGCTCTAATGCCTTATGTACACCGCGTTTCCCACAACATAACCATTGCGGCTAAGGCAGGAGCGAGGGTTATTAGCAATTCCCCTAATAAACTTAGCGGGTTGTGCAATATACCCAACAGGGTGGATAATGTCGCGCGGAAGAGTTGCTATAAGAATCATGTTCGCTGCTTCATTGACTGTACAGCGCAGGTTGTCCATAAAATCCCGCTCGATTGTAAACGTTGCCACATCGGGCAAACGGGTATGTGCATTAATTTTCCTTTTCCTTTTCCATTGTTTCCTTTTAGTGAAGCGGCGAGCATGCCGCTTCACTAAAAGGAAACCCGTACAGTCATCTGGCTGCCCACTGAAACACGTGTGGTTGCACCCCGAAGTTTAAGAAATGCGAAATAATTGGAAGATGTAGGGAAACGCGCGTGGGAAATATTTGAGGGATTTTGCATATTCACAAGTTATGAGGCATGCATCAGTTCTGCGTCCCCCCTGCTATCAACAAAAGAACTGGATTATCTCCGCGGCTAATGCATATCCTTGTTTTTCTGTTCTTTATGTCACCTTCAGTAATGTCTTTATAAGCTGCTTCTGTAAATAAAGCGTTTCGTTGCTAGTCAGCGCTCTGTCATGTGCTATTTACCCACTCGTCCTGTGTCGCGCTGTTTCTGTTTTTTATTCCAAAAATGAACTAACCAGTCCCTTTGAACAGACTGATAAATTGCATGTTTTCTACTCTTGAAAAAAAAACAAAATTAAGAGCAACCGCTAACACATGCCGAAGCGAAATTTCCGTCTGTGCGTCAGCTAGCATCAATCGGCAAAGTAGCTTCAGTTTCTTACAGCACCGCAGAAAAAATGCGCCGCGCCAAACCAAAAAAAAAAAGATATCCACTTGAAAACAAGCGTGGAAGATCTTTCGTTTCGTCCTAAAGCTGTTGAGATAAGCACAGTGTTTGTTTCTTCATAACGGCCGCAGAAAAAGTGTGCTTACCTCTCGTCCGCTGGGAAACGGAAAAAAATGTCGCCCTTGTGTTGCTCGCCGAGCTGCCGCATCACACAGCCGCGAATCAAGCCTTGTGTCCTTTCCTCAGTTTTTCCGACATTGCCGGAACATTCACAGGAACATAAAGATTCAAACTGCAGAGGATACGAAAAAAAAAAACGTGCACGCGCATAGAAAGCGAGAGGAGCAGACGAAGACAGTGGCAGCCGAAGTGATAAGAACGAAAGCCCCGCCTGTTGGCGCAACAAATGAAGCGACCAAATAAGGATACGAAATGCTGAAAAAGAAAATAGCGCAAAAGCATATTTTATTTCTACACATAATTGCATCGCTTCACTTTATTGTTGTATAGGTTGAAAGGATAGAGCCAGAAATGCCAAAGTTGTTGAATTTTCCTTTGGCTACCAGTGTCATGGCGGCGCGTCATTGCCAATACCGAAACTAGCCCCACTGTCCACCCACTGGTGCAACTAACAGCTTCGCTGTTCGACCATCTGCACGGACTAAAAGGGGCGTTGATTTTATTGTTAAAAAAAACGCTGTTTTGTGCATTGAAATACTACAGTAACGGATGCGCCAGTGTATTTAGTCGCACTCTTTGGGGTTGAATACCTTAATATAGAATCATTTAGAGCATTCGTTCCAAGTGGATACGCATTGCCAACTCACCGGCTAGAACTCCTAAACTGCAGTATTTGACGCATTAGTATTTAGCTAAAACCCTAATGGGCAAAAGTTTGCTAATTAGTCGATTGTGCAGTTCAATTTTTTGTGGAAATAATGTATGCCCCTTCGAGTAACCCAGCTGAAGGACATGAATTGGGCTGTCTTTCAAAGGTAATTCTCAAAAATTCTGCACAATCTCATAAACCACAAAATATAACTATTTATTATCTTACTACGAGCAGTAATCTTCAAGAAATCACTTAAAATAGTGTAATTAATGACTGGAAGGATGCTCATGTAGTGCCCATATTAAAAACACAACATAAGGATTCAATGGCTTAAGTACTGGTATATATCTTTAACAGCTGTATGCAAAATCCTGGAACACATCCTCACAAATTATTCGTAATTTAGTTGACAATGCCATCACTGTTATTTATCAGCATGGCTTGCGATGGGGACGCTTTGGTGAAACATAGCGTTTTGAGTTAATCACTGACTTCCATAATAACTGACACAAATGTCAAAACGTGGATTGTACCTTCAATGATTTGGCGAAGGAATTATTGTCTG
The DNA here is from genome assembly GCF_038994185.2 of Dermacentor albipictus. Lineage (NCBI taxonomy): Eukaryota > Metazoa > Arthropoda > Arachnida > Ixodida > Ixodidae > Dermacentor > Dermacentor albipictus. The sequence continues at coordinate 77,479,195 of NC_091824.1, forward strand.
GCTCATAAGCATCGTATTCATAAAATGAAGTCAATTAGCAGTCAGGAAAGCGTTTTCTTGGGTTCAAGCATATTTATTCAGTAGACGAGAGTCTGTAGTAATCAAGTCTTTTCATTCTTCATTTCAAATTGTTTACTCCGGAATACCTCAAGCATCTGTATTAGGACATGCGTTATTTCTTATTTTTCACAAATTACGCGCAGGTTGGCATAGCTCGTCGCTCTTGGCGTAACAGTAAGGTACCAAAAATATACTTCATGGTACCATTGCAAGCTCGAAGCTTGAATAACCATCAACAGTCTGGAGTAATCATCAGTCTTAAATATTGACAGACTTGAGTCGGGACGTATCAAGCATCTTGTTTCATCATATACGTTTATTCGTCATATTCAAGCACTTCTGTGTTTAAAGACAGCTCTGACATTACTACGATAGAGAAACGAAGACAGATTTTTCGTTTAACATTCGTTTATAAGATTTATCGTAACCTCACAAACTATTCTGCAACTTTAGTTAAACCTGCTAATCGTATATTTCCCCGTTTTTGATCATAAATAGAAGGTAATATTTCCGCTTTCGTGCACCGACTCCCTGCAGTCTCTTCCTGTGTTCCTCTGCTGGAAGTGACGCGTGTCAATGCTACCTTCCAATTTCTATTTCCTCTAGTCATGAACCAATCTAAAAAAAAATCCATGTGGTTAAACTTTCCTTAGACGACTTCTTACTATTTCCATCATATAACCAATATTTCTAATGGGACCTGGTGATGGCCCCTTTAAGTATTTATACCCCTATCTATAGCACTTACTTGTGCTTGTATTGTATGAGTATTTCTTTGTTTTCTCCTACTCACCTTGATTCTTTCGACCCAATGTTGCTTACATAATTCTGTTAGATGGTTCCCATTTATTGAATCCCCCTCCCCTGTACTGCGTACTTCCTAACGGTGCCTTACGGCAAATTATAAATAAATTGAAATTTTGTAGCTCGTATATGGACGTAAAAAATTACGGCAGAACTCATTCCACGACGATTGACAAAGGTAATGCGATTAGCATTCGAACAATGTAGCGATATACCGTATTTCTGAAGTCACATTTATTCACCATCTGTGGTGGTGATTGCGAAACTTCCGTTGCTTAAGCTTTGTGTGACATACACTGGTATCGTCCCACTTGGCTATGGCACTCACTTGCCAAGGACGCCCATTGGCATGGGGGCATGACGACGCCTGTACGAGGCCGACGCAATGCTGACAATGGAATGACGAAGGAATGACGTCGATGGAACGACAAAGGCGTTATGAGGACGACGGCATGTCAATGCGATGAAGATTCTTAAACGGTGACGATGGTTTAATGACGATAACATAAGGACGATGCGATGACCAAAACGCCTAATCACGATTGATTGAAGAAAACGGAATCACGTCGGTGAACCAATGAAGACGCTTCGACGACTACGGCGTGGCGAGGGTCCGATGACGAAGTTAGAATAACGCTGATGGAACGACCGCTACTGTATGACAAAGAATGCATGACGATGGCGAAATGGCGACGGTGGCATGACGAGAGTCGGATGACGAAGCTAGAATGACGACAATGGAACGGCCGCTACTGTATGACAACGAGCGCATGACGTATGGTGAAATGACGATGATGACATTACAAGATCGGATGACGAAGCTAGAATGACGACAATGGAACGGCCGCTACTGTATGACAACGAGCGCATGACGTATGGTGAAATGACGATGATGACATTACAAGATCGGATGACGAAGCTAGAATGACGACAATGGAACGGCCGCTACTGTATGACAACGAGCGCATGACGTATGGTGAAATGACGATGATGACATTACAAGATCGGATGACGAAGCTAGAATGACGACAATGGAACGGCCGCTACTGTATGACAACGAGCGCATGACGTATGGTGAAATGACGATGATGACATTACAAGATCGGATGACGAAGCTAGAATGACGACAATGGAATGACCGCTACTGTATGACAACGAACGCATGACGATGGTGAAATGACGATGATGACATTACAAGATTGGATGGCGAAGCTTGAATGACGATAATGGAATGACCGCTACTGTATGACAACGAACGCATGACGATGGCGAAACGACGATGATGACATTACAAGATCGGATGGGAAAGCTAGAATGGCGATAATGGAATGACCGCTACTGTATGACAACGAATGCATGACGTATGGCGAAATGACGATGGCATGACGAGAGACGGATGACAAAGTTATAGTGACGACGATGGAACGACCACGACGGCATCATGACTCCGAGTACATACCTAGTAGCACAAGCTATTAGGGAATTGCGGCCACTAGATCAGCGTAGGAGCTAGGCGTGGTGACAATGGCATGACGAGAGTCAGATGACGAAGCTAGAATGATGACGATGGAACGACCATGACGACAGCCCGAGTGACACCTACGTGTAACAGCATTCCTAGCAAAGTGTCAGGTGAGCGGTTTAGCGCAATACCAGAAACACGGTCGCTCGTCGACGCGGACGCATCCGCTGCTGGTCACACAAAATGTCGCTAAAATATTTTATCTCCGAAAGCCAACGGCCGAGATTACATCCCCAATGGATGCCGACATAAGTTAAAAAGCAGGTCTTCAGCATATCGTAATGGACACATTGTCTTAGCAATTCATGGCGTAACGGTAGCACTTACCTGCTTTTCTCGAAGAAGAGGGCGACACGTAGCCATTGTCATGACGTAAAAATAAAATCAATTGAGGCATGTTCCACGTGCTCGCGAAGCAAGAACGATCGCAGCAAGAAACAGACGGCGTGGGCGGGCAGACAGTCTAACCAGCCTTACCCCTCTTAACCGTGCAAGTGAGCTGCTGCTGCTGCGCCGATATTAAACTTCAAGTCGGGCGTCGCGCGCGTCACACTAGGCCTTGTTCGGTGTGTCTGCGATGACGACGCGGTTAGAGATACGTATTAGTTGCGCAGGCTGGGCTTGTGTAGATGCGGAGATTGGCGCTTTGAGCAGGGATGAGGGAAAAAATGTCCGTCAGCCGGTGAGGGAAGGCCATGTGCGAGGAACCGATATAACATGCTTACTGCTTATCTCTCGTGGCTCGTGTGAACGCTAGCCGGTCGGCTGCACGCCGTCCGAGCCCCCTGCACCTACAGCAGTGGGAACAAATTGGCCGGTATAGTGTAACGATTTCATTCTCTCAATTCATGTGATTATTATTCACTTCTTACGCCAGGCCGGCAGTCACAGTGTTGTTTGGGCCACTGGCGAAGTGCGAGGGGAATTAACATTGGAAAAATGTATTAGCACTGCCTACACCTTCTTGACTTTTTGCGGGTACTGCGTGCGAAGTTGTTTTCTGCGAAAGCCTCCCTTGCATGGGTTATTTCATGGACTGACGGAAGATTGGTTACGTGGGCGCTTGGGAGCATGGTAGATACATGTATGGAAGGATGGATCAATCGATGTACAGATGGACGTACGAATAGACAGATGGGTGGTGAAGTGGGTGGATGGAGGAATGGATGAATGGTCCTTACGAACGCACCCTATGAAACGTAGTGGAGGGTTTAGTTTGTCCAAAGTGTGTATTTTGAGCTCTTAACCCATTATTTTCCATGCGTGATGCTGTTAAGCCATCGAATCATGAATAACTTTATTGCCCTACAAATAATTTCCCTTACGCTTTGTTTTTGCCCTACCCCTACTCCACCAGTACAATGGCAGTCTGTTCGAGTTCTGCACGGCAGATTCCTCCAGCTATCTTTAAAACCCAAGATCTCGACCAGGCGAACTTCTTCGTCGTTCACCTATGGGTGTACACTGCCACGTAATAGGAAATCATGCTCTATGTTTTCTCAGCTATGCGCTGCTTCCATATGTTGAGTGTGAACACTCGTCATGGGCAAATTTCCTCTCTACCTTCTATGACACACTCACCAGACTTCGAACCAGGCACATTGCCCATGACACCTTCTCTCGGTGGACTACTTCACCGATTGCTACAATGGCAAAAGTCAAGGAGCGGTGCGGCAAGGATGACATCGTAAATCGCTACACATGAGATACAAGAGAAGAACCGGAACAGTTATTACTGCGATAGCAATTATATGGGCAGTCCAGGTAAATTTCTGCCGCCGCCGCCGCCGTGAGGTTCGGTATGAGTGAAGGCGTATGAGGGTGATTCCGCGAACGTGGTTAAATCTCGCGTACGCGAGCGAGGAACGCCGCCCCGATGCCGGCCCTCTCCTGTCGCGTGTGAGGCAGGCATAGAGTTTCCTACAAAAATTACTAGAGGGAACTCTGGCGCTAGTGTCTACGGGAGCTGCAATGGGAGCGGTTGTCCCCATAGAGTTTCTCACTATAACACCTAGAGGGTAATCTGGCGCCACCGTCTATGGGAGTTTCTTAAGGGGGCACCGTGCCGTCATGGGAATGACGGTATATGTGTCTGCGAGGCTCGTGTTGGCTGGTGTTGTAAGAGGCTTCGTGTAAAACGTGGATATGGCTGCGCAAATAACGCGTTCTCAAAGTAAAATCTTCATAAAATGTTTCCATTCACGCATATTACATCATTACTCACCCACGATGCATGACCAAGCAAAGAAAAGCAAGACCAGACGACCAACTGTTTCAAAGCGAGCGCGAACCTTGTCGTCTGTCCTCCAACTTTAGCGGCCCGCTGATATACTTTTTACGTAACATGTAGTCGCACACACAATAACAAGTTCTCACAGTTAAACAAAACATGTTCTCGCGTAATAATAAAGTTAATACCGCTCTTCACGTGCTGTTCTAGTAGGAAATGAATCATTGTGACAGACGGAACGGTACTTGCCAAGCGCGTCTTCAAGGTGTCCTGTCTCTACGAGAACGGTGCCAATCCGAATCCACAATATACCGGCATTCCCATGCATACCACAGCGCAGCAGCGCCAGATTTCCCTCTAGGTAATGTAGTGAGAAACTCTATGGTTGTCCCAGCATGGGAATTATGGGAAGTACATGGATTTGCCTAAACTTCGTTCTTTTAGCTTCAAACGGCTTTGTGACTTTGTAAACTCTTAATTTTCAGCAGTGTGCTGCGTAATAAATAATTAAATAAACATCAATAAAATTTCCGATGGCAGGATTCGAACACAGGGACTGTAGCACAGAAGCCTGATATTGAAACCATTAAGCCGTGGACGCATGCATCAATAAGCGAATGAAACGCCCTTATGAATTTATCGCGGGCGTGCCAGTGCCTTGAGACGCTTGGCGCGTTTCGATTTGGCGACCTGGGCAAGCTCAATCGTTGCAATTAATAGCAATTGTACGCGTTTCCGGCGTCTTCTGCACTTCGAAGAACATAGATTGCGCCGAAATATACGACAATAAGATTTATATAGCGTAATATACAAAGCCACAAGAACGTCTGAATCCACAAGCACCAAGATCAGACAAATCCATGTACTTCCCATCATTCCCATGGTAGGACAACGACTGCAGCACCAGAGTTCCCTCTAGTAATTTTTGTAAGAAACTCTATGGTGGAGACAACCGCGGCGTCCACTACGGCGTTGGCAACATGAATCGCGGACGCCGTAGTAGACGCCTTTGGCGGACGCCGTAGGGACGCGTTGCCAGTACTCATGTGCCTTGAAAGAGATGTGCGACATGGCCGAAGGGCACGCCTGTGCGGACCTTATCTTCAAAGCCATCTGCGATGTTTGCAGATTGCACGTAGTAGTGGTAGCTTCGTACGCGCGGTGCTTTCGATGTTTCGTTTGCGTTGAAGCGAGAGGTGCATGAAGGTCAATTCGGTTGCTGCTGCCACGATTCCTCACTCCAGAATTTTGACAGCGAGTTTCCACGCTCATCGAGCGAAATGTGTTCATGTTTATCTGTGTGCGCATGACACCGTGCTGGTTAATTTAGTTAAAACACGCTGACGGGCTAGTTGGTTTGAATCCATGATAGAATGTGCAAGCGCGACTGAACAAGGACGTAGAAAGAAGCAGACACACAAGTCGTTGTGTGTCTACTTATTTCGCCGTCTCTGTGTGTCTTTTTCTTTGTAGGTCTTTGTTGAGTCACGCTTACATATTCTATCATTGTTAATTTCGCTACTAAGCGAAGGTTTACAAGTTTATACGGTCGATAAAACTCCCATCCTTACTTCGCACAGCTATCTACTCATTTGCTATCGCAATCGGTGCTTCGCCTTTCGGGCGGAACTGCGAATTTTTCCTTCCCAGGAATAACTCAATAATAGCAAAAATGGAACAGGGACACATATAGTATGTCCATGTTTTACTTACCCTGTGAATCATCCGTATATACCTGCCAGCCTGTACATCGTGGACCAAGTCTGGCACCTATACGTATGCCTCTGTAGCTTAGCGACTAAAACAAGAAAAATCTTGGAGTTTTACGTGCCAAAATGACGATCTTATTACGAGGCACGCCGTATAGTGGGGGACTCCGGATTAATTTTCACCCCCTGGGGTTCGTCAACGTACACCTAAATCTAAGTACACGGCTGTTCTTGCATTTAACCGCCATCGAAATGCGGCCGCCATCCATGGCTGGGATTTGATCCCATGACCTCGTGCTCCGCAGCGCAACACCAAAGCCACCACGGCGGGTCTTAGTCACTGCGTGCTTACGCCATGCCCACTCCGTGCTGATTTCGTACTCACTTCGCATTCTTGAGTAAGTGAAGTCCGGCTGTATACGCCCGGACTTCGCGTACTTTTTTAAATAATGCCCAGAAAGAAACATCGCATTTCTAGCTGTCTTCCTGCATTTTTTCTTTAAGGCCAAAGATTACTTTCCTCTTACCATACTCATCCCATACCATACCATACCATACCATACCATACCATACCATACCATACCATACCATACCATACCATACCATACCATACCATACCATACCATACCATACCGTACCATACCATACCATACGATCCATACTCAACTACATCTTACAGCCTTTCGGGCTTATCCTGTTTCCACACAATAATCGTCGACGATATTGCGTGCATTTTTCTTCTGGCCCCTCTGTGCTCTCTACCTTCCTGTTAGAAACGCCCTACCGCGTTGATAAGCCCATGCCGTTCCTGACGTTAAAACACGAGGATCGCAGAGTTAAAAGAACATAAATGTACGCAAGATAGATTACAATCGATTTGGAGACCCAGAAAGGCACACACGGTGCAGCTCTTGTTTTCTCGTTCTCTTCAGAGTATAGGCAGATTACCGTAGGTAGGTGGATTTAGTGCGGGGGCGCTTCTTTCGCTCGAATTCGATGACTTTCCTTTTTCCCGCACGCTTCCCGCATCTCTTGAAGTTTGGCATTCCCGCGTGACGCCAACGCGATAGTGGGATTCGTTGCACAGCTGCGAAAAGAGATAAGCGCTAATGCAGCGAAACGAAGGCCACCTGACGGCGTGACGATAGGTAAGTTCCTTCAATAAATAATTACACCACCAGCGGCGGCATGTGAACCGGTGTCCCACATCGCAAAAGCCTGAAACCCGGAACTACACCCGGCGCGCCTATGGCCCGATCCATTAGGCTGCCGACGGGCGCTTAGGTCGAGTGAATAGCGAAGTTAGAATTCACCTTCTCCCTTGAAAGCTAGCACTGTGAGATGTAAGACGCGCTCGTCACGTCACAGCAATAATTTGCTTGCGAAAGCGAGAGCGCGGCAGCTTTTTTTTTTTTTCATCCTTCCCTCGTTTCAATAACGGCTTTCACGCTCTACGACACGCTGCACCGTCAATCGGATTGGCCCAACTTACCCACTCGTCTGCATACTTCATGATCCGTCAAAGTCGCAACGGAATGGGTTGTAACGGTTCTAATCATCGAGTCGCCACTAACATTATCGGATGGCGCATTGCCGTTACCCGAAAGTGGGAGCTTATGAAGCCACCGGAAGTTACGCCGCTTGTCCCGGAAGTTGGCGCCTACTGCACTTCTGAATTCGCGTAAATGAATTAGTGTCGGGCTGCAGCTAACTTCCCGATCGAATTTTTTTTTTGTATGTACATATTAAAGTCGTTTTACGAGTGATACGTAGCTAAAGAGCGCTTGCATTTTCAGGCTGCTTGAGAATTACAGCGCATAAAATGTATAATAAGCGGTATAGCTTTATGACGCCAAAGCAAAGAAAAAGAAACAGGAAGTAACTGCTTACTCTTAATTTCTACTGAGCCGAAGGCAGCTAAATTTAAGTGTACAAGGAGGTGCATTTAAAAGAACTATCAGGTTGAAGTTAGTGGCACTGCCAAGACATGTAAAAGATGCAATGTGCAATGCGCTTTCGCCCATAACAGGCCCGACGGGAACAATCTGCAGTAAACTAAGCAACATAGAAAACACCAAAGCTTAGAGCTCTATATCATGATGACTGATAAAAATATATCGATCTATTGCAGTCTGCAGCCTTAATCAAAATAGAATCGGATATGTAAATGGTTGAATTAGTGATATGCAATAATGGCTAAATTGAAACTCGAGCGCGAAATTTACCTATAGCTCAGAACAAGCCCCTTCATTGCCGGATAATAATTACTGTTCCATTTCTGCTGATCGTGAGGTTCGAAAAAGACAAGCCAAAAAAGTATGCTCGACCTGTGCATGACACCGGAAAAAACACTACCCAAGAGAACAGCTCATTTATTTATGCAGTAGCGCCATCTGAAGTCGATACGCAGGAATATTTTACTGATGACTGAAAAAGATCAGTTTCGTCAACTGCTTGCTAATGTTTGACCCAGTAATTTTGGGAGTCGCTGTCTCTGCACCGTGATGCATGCATTGTAATCTGGATTCACGATGCGGATTACGCTCTTCACAAGACGTACGAAGTGGGTTGATTCAGCGACCGACTCAAACATACAGTTCTGGGTATCCTCTATTGTAGGTATGCGCTTTTGAAGGTATCGAGAAAGCTCTGCCATAATAGAAACCTTCATGAGGAATCAGCGACAATGCCCTTCTTTGGATTTCGTGGTAATGTCGTCCCTGAAGACTTTTCTGGTCGGCTTGCGCAGTTTACTGCGTATCAGTGATCGAGCGGCCACTGGCGCTCGGTTCTGGGACAAGGCCGGCGACTTCAGCCGGCTTCACGCCCACGCCCTCGAAGCGCGATTCAGTTCTCTCTAGTGAAGATCAGCGGTTGTGACGCTCATTAGCCGAGGTGTAATAAAGCAATCGTCATGCCATCGCCATCATACTATCGTCGTGACCATAATCGTCGTCACCGTCGTTGTCCTCGTTCCATAGTCTTGCTGTCGTTATCGTACACGTCACAAATACATCTCTTTTCGACGTGAACATACATGCTGCCCCATCTGCTAACACTTCACGCAGTCCCAGACAATGCTAGGTAACAAGCTACCTGCAAAAAAAGAAGAAAGAAGCTCCGCGTAGCATTGATTCTCACAGTGCGTGAGACCTGCATTTTTTTTCTCTCTAGCTATACCGTGAAAAGGAGCAGCAGTCATAGTTGCAACACAAGTAAATATCTATTTGCTCTCGCTTCAAGAAATAGACAACACAGAAGTTCAAAGTTTTCGTTTGAAAAATATCTTTATTCACTTCTTTTCACTGTTAGCAATAATTCTGCTATAAAAAAACAAGAAATGAGGGCTGCGAAATATGCCACAAAAAGAATATGAGCAGTTGGCATGTGTTACCTGACCTCCCCAGGGAAAAATAACAATTCAGCAGCACCTTGAACACCTGAACAGAGAGAGCATTAGATCAGCACTATTTACAAAGCAGGCTCTCCTTGCCAGGTGCGCAAGAGCCGCGAATTATTTCTGCGCCGTAACATGTGGCCTTAGTATTAGTTACGTCATCATCCTGGAAGCATTAGTGTGGAGCCAGTCATACTTCGACTAAGCAGCTAGCACAAACAACAAATGCTGCAAAAACTTGATTTTCTCACTTTGTATAAAAAAACAAAAGTTCAATATCGATAGAAGCAACATAATATCAGCTGCCAATTGAAGCGAAAACAAAATACCTAGGCTTCTTATAATTACATATGCACATTCCGGTTAAAATTATGATACAATGGAACAAAGCAATGATTGTCTCTATTATGTACAAGCGCTTGCTGACAAAACAACGGCGCACGCGTGAGCGAATCTTATGGCAAGCCTAAGTTTTCGTCGAACAAAGGAAACTCTGTCAGAAGGGCGAGCATACAGCAACGCTCAGTTTTGAGGCGACAAATAAACGAAGCAGAGAAAGATATAAACTCGATCCATCAGGTAAGTAAGTTTCAACAGATATCGCATCACTGGCATCCAAAGCCACTATTGTGTCTTTTGTAGCCCATCCATTCACACCGCTAGAGAACATGGCGCGGAAACATGAAAGGGATAGACAGTTGCAAGGAAGACACGAACGAGAGCGGACGTGTTCAACAAAGGCACAGTCTAAATCTGCGCGAAGTACGCGAGCAGCATAATCCTCTCACAATTGCAAAGTTGGTAATTCTGTATCATTGGTCGTTAATCTATCTGATTAGGATTAATGCGCCATTCATCGTAATCTGGTGTAACCGCAGAACGCCCACACGTCGTGGGTCAGAAGCGTCTAAAAAGGTCGTGCGACCACGTCCGAGTCTCCCGTCGACGAGCCCGACTTGGAAGTCTGCAACAAAAGAGGACAGAATAACGCAAACTCTTGTAAATTAAACAAAAGTACAAAGATTATGATTCAATTATTACACGTGCAGATGTGTTCATATGTGAACAACAGTGACTCGGGCTTCATTTACATGAACTCGACAAAGACAGTCGGCTTGTCGAGCCGACTGTCTCTGACAGACGGCTTGACAGACGGCTGACAGACGGCTTGACAGACGACTGACAGACGGCCTGACAAGCCGACTCGACAGGTCGAGAGGGCTTGTCAGACCGAAATCCTGTGATCGGATTCATGTAAACGCTAGTGTGTCGGGCAGAAAGATTGTCGAGGCAAGTTCTATCATACCGCCTGCAAGGAGTGAGTCGACAAGTTGAACCCGCTTGGTAAGATGGAAGTACACGCGGTCGGATCGGGTTGTGTCAGCTAGATTTTTGACTCGATGCCCGTCGTGTCGAGTTCATGTAAGCAAATAAATGGAGGCCTAAGCTAAGGTCCATGCAAATAAGCAGGGTTGTCTCTAAGGGCCCCAAAGAGTCTAATTAATATGGTAATAATAAATTAGACAGTCAAGGTAGCGCTAGAAGACATCCAGTGCTAACTGCATGTGCTGAGAAAAAAAGACGAGCGATACTAGATACACAGAGATACAGATGAGATATTATTTTAAGTTAAACATTACGGCATCTATAGGATATCTCCAGTGCTTACTAAGCCTACGCCTAAGCATACCTGTGGGCAGGTGTCACGTTATATCTGTTAAAAAAGGGGGGGGTGGGGGGAAGGCTTCGAAATTTACTACACTCTAACGCTTCTCACCGGGCATAGCGAGCATATGAGGAACATTGCTTACAGTTGATTTCAAAACAAACCTACACGTATGTCTTACATACGATTTCGTATTTGCTTGTTAGCAAGCTAAGTTTCCGCGTGACGAATGCACTTTCGCGAGACAGGGCCGCAGACAAACATCGCAGGTCGGTAATGTATCTTTCAGATCACGCCAAAGATTATCTAAATTTTAGTTCGACACAAGCCCGCAGAAGATTTCCTACACCCTGCGGACGCCGTTTGCAGCAACTACATATCGCCCGCTATGAATTATAGCAAACGCTGCAGGGAATGCTACAGCGGCAACAATGGCTGGGACACTGCCTTTTCATGAACCTTTCACCAGTCTTTTTTGCACAGGCAACCGTTACGTTTTCAACCCAATATATTTACCCAGAACTGCACTGCAATACATGATCCGTATTGATCGATGCCCGGAGATATAGCTACATCGCGAAGCTGAAAATTCTTCACGAAATAATATTAATAAGCTTCTTGAAAGGAAATGGCAAAGAAGGAAGTATAGGACGAGAATTCGAATGCGCAGGGTTTCAAAGTAAGGGACACTTGCGCCTGAAACGTTTTTCAATCCGAGGCTTAAAACGAGGTCTGAAAGAATCCCTGGCAATATCGTATAGCCATGTTTTCGTCGTCGGTGCTAGTGGCGCTATCGTTCTTAAAAACAAAACGGGTGCTCCCTATGGCCTCGTAGAAGAGGATTCACTCGCTGCCTATTTTCGTCTTAAGATCCGCAAGAAGTATCCAATTGCGTATTGAGACCCCTTGCGGATCCTCAATACGGCATCTCGCCGGTGGAGGGTGCTTACGGAAGTCGCGCACTCGCTTGCACGTATAAGATTCAGGCGTGCGAGAGGAAAACAAGGCGCCGAAATTGGAAAGCACCGGATTTGATAGGCGCCGGCGGATGGATGCGAAAACAAGTGATCTTACCCTTCGCGTTCTCGAGGCATCGGCACGAACAACCTGGATTGGACTAGCTGAAGGGGCAACGTCATTTCCGGAGTCATCAAAGCGGCTGTTCTCCTGAAAACACGAGATTGAAACGTAGAAAAGTTGTTGCATTGAGAAACGAGAGAGAGATTGCGGTAACGGCAAGAGAGAATTGCAGCGCACTGGCCTTCCAGAGCTTTGCCTATCGTGTTTCCAGCGCCGTGGCACCTTCAATTCGATCGAACGTTCAGAGAAATGAAGAAAAATAACAGAGGTGACGGCGCTTGAGAAACAGCACTGTTGGCCTCCATTCACGAGCCTTAAGGTTAAGCACTCTTGGGAGCTACGCTCTCTCTCTATCTTTGGCTGTCAGTGCCAGCCTGAGTATATTTCACTCTACTAATTCCACTTTGTCAAGAATCCTACACATACAGCAAGCTGCCTGCAGCACGTATAATCTCGATGATCTATATACAGTTGCCATTATAGCGACACGATTTCAGTATGACAAGTTACTAGTCGGAAGGGCTCACTTCACTTCATTTGTTTATTTTCTGAAAGTGCCCGAGAACAGCTTTGCGCCTTAATATTGGTGCGCTTGCGTTACACAAAGAACATAAAACTGAAAACCATAACAGGACATCTCAAACAACAGTGGCACAAAAATGCAACAAAAATTGAATTAATCAAACGCAGAAGTCAGATAATGAGCACACAGTAGAGCTGAATATATCAAGATAACGAGGCAAGGTATTTTGTTGCGTTACAAGGCGTGTTATAGCGTTAGAGGTGCAAGAGGAATCCACGTAGAAGGTGCTAGGATTGCGCAAAGTAGGGTGAGCCACGTAGAACGTTACAGATGACAGTAACCGCGCAGAGGAGAAGTGGCTGTAAGTTAGCTTATACAATAATAAGTAATTACGGCATTTACGCATTATTGCTAAGAGTATCATATTAAACATGCGCAGTACCCGCGCTCATGGGCATAAAATACACGGTGTCCCAGAAATCGATCGTACACGATACGAATGAAACGTCACTGAACACATTCCAGTTTTGCAACATTGGTCAAGTTATTACAGTTTCATACAGCAGAACTAAACTAATTTCGAGAGGACAAAAGAAGAATACAAGAGAATAAAGCAGTTGACATTCGTAAACATGTTAGTCATTCTTGATATGATGCCTAACTTTCTTTGGTATGCATTAACGATGCTTGTAACATGTTCTTCGGAAGCTAGCCGGGAGTCAACCAAGATTCTTAAGTCGCATGTACAACTCGCGCTCTTCAAAGGAATGTTATCAATTAAGTATTCGTATAGTAAAGTGTACATTTTCCGATTAAATGAAACAACAAGTGTCTTATTTAGATGAATGCGCAAAAAGTTGGAAGCACACCACTCCGCAACAGAATTCCCATCTTCCTGTAATAATTCACAATCCCGCTCCGATTCTATTTAGCGCTAAAGTTTAATATCGTCAACATATACAATCTCGCTTGTTAGCTAAAAAAAGCTAACACGCTAAAGTGCGAACGCACGGTCAACTTTATAATTGAAACATTTAATAAAAACATAGTACCCTTTCAAAACATTAAGATAGTAGCCCCACCAACTTTCCGCTGATTGACCTCCCTTTGAACGTCTTGCAGGGAGAAATGATTAATATTAAATTATTATTATTATTATTATTATTATTATTATTATTATTATTAAAACAGACATACAATTCAGAGAGAGGGAAATAGGGACGGAGCAGCCTGGCAACTACCTACTGTTTAGGAAGACGGGGTCGAAAACGGAAGTTGAAGACAAGGAGAGGGAAGAACACAAACACACATATACAAACATATGTATCCTGAGACCCGAAGAGAGCTGAAGGGCATAGTCGTCCTTCAAGTCGGTTCCGATTACAGACCGGTATGTTACGAAAGTGAAAGACTAATTTGTTTCTTTAGATGCCAATGCTAGATGTGAGAAGGAAGACCTCGATATACGTGCCCAAACTATCTTACTAACGCACAATCACACTTACATACTTTATGATTGGTTTTTAGCCGTGTGTGATGACGATATATATATATATATATATATATATATATATATATATATATATATATATATATATATATATATATATATATATATATGCCAAATTAGTCAGACGACGAACTCTTGATTGGATACACATGTTGGCAGCCGATCAAGAAGCGATTTGGCAGGCGTTGAGGATTGGCGAAAGAAGATCAAATCTACCCGTATCCCAGCAACTGGTGCAAATAGGCACGCTCAATACAAGTTAAACGCATGCGCAATAAGTTCGCGGAATGTCCGTCTGCTGCCTCAATTTTTTTGTTTTTGTTCCCGTTTGCAAATAGCATAAGCACTCTCTTCTGGCGGGTTGGCGACCTCCTTGCCAAGCATGACTGGCGCTCCGTCACTCATATGCCCTCTCGATATACCGTTTCGCGATCGGGCCTGATCGACTAACGCTAATGAGATCGACGAGCTTGGGGTGAGCAAGGCCGGACGCGAGGTAAACACGGACTTTGGGACGCAAGCTTCGTTCGGGCTTAGCGATTGATCTCGCTAGGTCGGCCTCACAGACGAGATCTAATTAACGCTGGAGATTATGTTTTTCTGAGCTGCGATAGTACTTCGTTCGGCAAAACATCAGTGCAAGATTACATTTAGCCGAAGATTGCAGGTCTGTTTGGGAGACGTCCGGAGGAAATGCTTGCTTGCGTGAAGAAGTCGTTTTGACTATGAGCTCGGAAACTGTATAGGCATCCGGCAACGCGTAAAAGACAATTCTAGAGTTACTACTGTTGCCAAAGTCTACTTGACTGAGTAGCCGCCTGTAGTTTCTAGTATAACAAAAATGTATGTTAGCACACTGGTAAATTTATTCTGACTTTTCTTCCTCCTTTCTTTCTTTCTTTCTTTCTTTCTTTCTTTCTTTCTTTCTTTCTTTCTTTCTTTCTTTCTTTCTTTCTTTCTTTCTTTCTTTCTTTCTTTCTTTCTTTCTTTCTTTCTTCCTTTCTTTCTTTCTTTCTTTCTTTCTTTCTTTCTTTCTTTCTTTCTTTCTTTCTTTCTTTCTATATTGTTGGTCCATATAGACCTCCTTTCTTTGCTTTCGTTCACCACAATATGTCAAGCTCATAGAGCTATGGTGTTACTGAGCATCTTTTCGCACGAGCCGTATGAAGTACTTCACTGCAGCTTCCTCAAGCGTAGGCAGGTGCAGGAATAAAACACCGATACAGATGTGTTGCGTAGTTAATTGAAAAGCACTCACCGACGATTACGGTACTCCCTAATGCGAAATTTGAGCGCAGCTCTATACAGGTTTTCATGTCGCGATACGTTGGCTGGCGCGGACGATGCGTCTCGTGCGGGACGTCGCGAACGGAACGAAGTGCGGCGCGACTGCCTCGCTAATGTGGAGATCGCGAGAGGCAGCGCGTGGGTGACGCGTGGGCGCGATTCACAGCAGCCGCCGCAGACAGACCTTCCAGACGACGCGCGCTACTCTGGCGCCATCTCGCAGCCATGGTCGCCGCACTACGCTTTTATCCTCACGGTTTCGCCATACCCTCCTCCTCTGCTTTCCTTCTCGCGCCTTTCATCTCCAGCTGCGCTCCGCGTTCACTCTTTCATCCTTCACTGCGCTCGTTCGCTCGGTTACGCCGACTCTCGCCGCAGAAACGGGTGCCTAAGAGCAGAGCTCTAAAACATCCTCGTATCGTAGTATCGTCAAACGCTTAGCCCGTTCGTAAGAACGTTTTCAAAATTCGTTTTCGATGCTGATTTTATTTAGTGCTTACGCGGTTGCTGTAGCGGTGATGGGGGAATTGAATGTCAATATCTTACTAAATTACGAATAGAGGAAAATTATGCAGACCCCAGGCACCTCTTGGAATCTATGTGCCGCGAAGCTTTCGTGAAGTCGTTAATGAAATGCTACGAGTTTGCCCATTTCATTCTTGCGTATTTGGCGCAAGGAAAACTGGCGCATGTGCACTTGTGCAGCCATGCTACGCAGTGTGACACACGTGGCGATCATCTAAAGAAAAAGCTCATTGGAGTGGGCACGATAGTATGTGTGCGTGTGGCCTAATGGTTGGTGCGTCAGGTTGATGTGCTAGGGTATACCGAGGTTCGATACCGGGCATGTAACTTTTCAATTTTTTTTTAATGTGAGCTTTTCGGCCAGACATGAGCAGCAGACGGCAGCCACGGTCAGGAGAGTCCCAGAGCAGGGTATTCGCAAAGCAAGCTTCTCTTTAAAAGTAAATAGCACACACTGTGTATCTGGAGTGATGTCACAGTTTGCTTCTTCTCAGCACGAGTTACAGAAGCATCATTTCGAATAATCTTTTCTGTAGTGACTGTCTTTATTGCGTTTTCGTTATTCTTCGCAAATACTTTCCGGTGCAGCTAACACAGCCACACGTAAAGCGATACCTCTTGTGGGATTTTTGAAATTTACACACACCACTGCACGCCCAATTACGGCATTGAAAAACCAAGCGCGATATGGCACCCATGCGTGATAGAAATGCAACCAGTGCTAATGACTGACCGGTTTAACCGCAATATCTTTATTTACACACGGCACCCTCATCGATCAAACATGCGTTGTGTCTCAAGACAATGGCATGTGAACAGACCCGGCGCATTCTGTGCACATCACTTACTGAAGCAACATGAAGCAAACTGCGCGAACGGACACATCCAATAACATATCATAGCACATATAGCAAATAAAGTTACCGTACGGGGTTTAATATTTTAGAAAAAGAGAGAAAGAAATGAAGTGGAAAAGGTAGGGAGGCTAACTGGAAGCGATTCTGGTTTGCTACCCTGCCCTGGGGGAAGGGTCAGGGGAAATGAAAGACGGAAAGTATAGCGAAGAGGTAAAGCAAAGGCACAACGTAAAATATATCCTTTTACGGCGACAAACGCGCTATGAGAGCCCTCAGAGGCAGGTTCCGAATTAATTTCGTTCGTCTGGTGTAACTATCACAACGAAAAGAAATTGCGTCGAGTAAACAAGCACATATGTCGCGCGAAACGTTAATCGAGCCTCCACTCGCCAGGGCGGATTAACCGCTCCTACGAACTGGCTACCACTCAAAGAATTTGCCGTCACATGGCGCTGAAAAAGTTATCGGATGGCGAAACGTCATTAGCGCTGACATGTGCTAACTCAGTTAGTTAGCAATCAGTTAGCAATCAGTGAGTGCCCAAGCTGGCGCTAGCAGCGGCCGAGTCTGGGTGCCTAGTGCAGAAAAATAAACGCGCGCATGGTCCGTGCGAAACGTACCGAGGTGTCGCAATTTGGCATGTAGACCTACAGGTTTGCCGGAAACTTTCGCTCGCACTTTTCTATGTGAACGCATAATGTGGGATGGATTTTGATGCATCCACAATGTGGATGTGCCACTTTCCAAAAAGCTAATTGGCAACTTGAGTGCTGCAGCAATAGATGACGCTGGATCTTGATGAGATCAAGCTAACATATCACGTAGTTTTCTGGATGCCCTAACGTGTCAAACTACTAGAGGTGTCATAGTATATTGCATTGTTCCTCATCGTCATTACAACGTGAAAATATCATGGACAATGCGTTTTAAACAAGCGCGGATATCACTTATACCTACAAGGACTGACAAAACTATCTTGGTTTGCTGGTATCTTACACAGAAATTTTACTATTTGATAACCACCTCAACGTGTCAGCCAGGCCATCATGATTGTGTCATTTGTGCCTATTCTTTCGAACGCGTTCATTTAGCGTCAATTATGTATTACAGCTAACACCAATGTAGCCAATAACAAGTTATTTTCGATCTCACAGTTATCTTAGACTATTGACATACGACGGTTCATAACCGTGTTGAAGCATCGTGAAGTAAAGCTGCCAAACAGATTTTATTTTCAGAATATTCCTCGTTTTCTCCCGGAGATGAGGCAAACTTGTATACGCCCTCCCTGTCTACGTCCAAAAGTTTCCTGACTCAGGCTGCCGAGTGGAAATGGCCGACCATGTTTTCCTGACCCATCGCGGTGGCGCCCGAGTGCTAGGGATCAAATCTCTGCCGCGGCCGACGCCTTTCGATGGGAGCGAAATGCAGAAACGCCCGTGTACCACGCATTGGGTGCACATTAAAGAACCCCATGTGGTCAAAATTATACCGAAGCTTCCCCCCCCCCCCCTACGGTGTGCGTCATAATCATATCGCGGTTTTGGCACGTAAAACACCCGAATAAACATCCACCTTCTCTGATATTTTTTCCACTATTTACCTTCATATTTTCAATGCATCATCAATTGCATATTTTACTTCCCTGACTGTATTTCTGGTGTATTTCCCAGTAGCAGCAAGTGTATAGACTGCGCTGCAGCCGTGTTCGTCATTCGCTTGGCGGCGAGTAAGAGTTTATGGGCATCATGTTTGAGAGTTCCTGCACGTACGGGTTGCGTTGCTGAAACCCAGCTGACCATTGTGATCCAAGACCGCGGCGGCCCCGTTCTCACAGGCACACGGTGTAAAAACGCGTACTGTGATTTTGGCGCATTATGAACGGATGTAGGCGGCAAGAATATTTGTATCCCTCGAGTACGATGGCATGCAGCCTACGCGCAAAGCAGAAACGTAGATACACAGCTTCACCAACAATCATCCTACGCGGTGGTCTGGTACCGCTACGTACAGTTTCATTCACGCCGGAATCATGGATTTCAGAGTTGAGGCATAATCATATTCAAGCCAAGAGACAATGAAGGCAACACAAGAAGAGAGAATATTAACGGAGGTTTTCATTAACACGTAGAAATAATAAGACAAAGAAGGAAATAAAATTGGATGACACGACAATTTGCCGCCGGCAGGAACCGAAGCCACGCCTTCTGCACTACCCGTGTGATGCTACGCCAACCAAGCCATGGGTTATCTTCTGTTCACTTTCGTGGGTATCTGTGAATGTGTACTAGACCTGGCCCTGGGATATGTTAGCCAGCGGAACACAGTAATAGTAATAATAGTAGTAATAAAACAAGTCTTTTTGCAAGAAATACGGTTGTGACTAACAAAACCCGAGCCCCACGGTTCACCTTCTTCGCGTTCAGATCTCAGAGGTCAGAACGATTTCAGCACCGCTCCTTGAAACGGCGGAGTCACATCGAACTCAAATCGCACACGGGCACTCACCTCGCCGAAATCGGCACCGCCTCCGCCGCGCGAAGTACTGGGCACGGCATCATCGTCGGGCGCGTCAGGCGGCCGCAGCCTCTTCACTGCTGGCCGGATGGTGGTCTCGTCGTACGATCGGCCCGTCTCCGAGATGGTGCTGCAGCCGCAAGAAAGAGATCGGGCGCCTCCAATGAAACACAACCAGCCGTGCGCGAGAGAGAAGCCGAAACAATGAACATATATTGGGAGGTTAAGCAAAATGGCGTCTGCAGGGTTTGATACCCGACACCACAGGCCGTAGAAGTAGGTACAAAAAAGAATGCAGATGAAGGAGTAAAACCCGAGGGAGAATTATGCAAAGAAAGTTGACTTTTTTACCCCCCTGAGCTAGAGACAAGCGGACTAAGCTGGGAATTAACCAAGAGTTGGGTGGCGTAGGCGCAAGAAGGAAGAGTACATAAAAGGTGCGACGATAGGCGTCACTTAGAAAACTGAATGTCTGAGTAAAAAGTCAAGAGATAACATAAAAATGACACAACTGTAACAATGGATTCGTTGTGATGCTATGAAGCTTCGCATTGACGTAACCAAAAGTTGACGAAAAGCCGTCTGGCTAGATAGAAAAGCACCTAAAAGAAAATTTGGGTATCTGACCGAGTGAACAACGATTGTGAGCCATGGTTCCATGTTAATGTACTTGACCGTGTCATAAACCCGATTTTTCGTGCAGGCTTTCAGCTGAGATTCGTGTACTTCTGTCGGCGTGTGCAGGCATAGACACCCACAGAACTTCTCGCGAAGGGTAGACGATGAGTCAAGAAGCTCGCAAACAAGTATTTAAAGCAGTACCGACCCAAGTTTTTCAAGTTGTAGAAACGCCACCGCACGCTTCTTGCAAGTAAAAATGATTGCACTTCGCAAGTACGAAAGCTGGCAATCAGAAAAATACTTTATTTCGATACTGAACTTTGTTACACGAAATGGCGGACCTGGCACAATGTACACAATTGTGACGTCGTCATACGAAAAAAAAAATTTCCTAAAGTTGTGAAGCGATAAGTTTAGATTTGACGAAGCTGCAAATTGTAAAAAAAAAGAAAAGAATTCAGCCCATGCACCCCGTACAGATGGCGAACCAGCGAAGCTGAAATGTGCAGCCCCCTTGTTTATCACTGGGTTAATTCCTATGTTTCATTAAACTCTTTCTCCATTATTGGTTACGTCTTTGTTTTGTTAATGAGGTTACACGCACGTTTGGCTTTGGTTTATCACATTGTTTATTTGAAATGCCACACATTGCGCTTCGCATAATCACCATCATGGAGGGGTGCATTGAGCGGTTCATTGCGTTAATGCAGCAGGTTTATCAAAGTTTTTCTGAATTATGTCCCGCATTTGTGTTTTGTGACGCGTTAATCAGTGTATTCATGACTCTCTAATGCACTGTAGTTACCAAGTGATACACTGGGTCCGCACAATTCGTTTAATTAAAGACAGGGGCACATTTTTGAACCTATTGCAAAGTCGGAGAGAGACTGCTGCGTGCGCGCTCCGTTGCGAGAGGGAAACGACGTCGCTATCGGCGTAGCCAACGGCGCGCCACACCTTTGTTGCGAGATAATTATGTCATAATAAAATTGTTTTACCCCGTCCCCCTCTATGTCCCTTCCTTGCAATCATAGGTAGATAAATGGCTGTGTTTTAAATGCGTAAGTATTTCTATGCCTACCCAACGAGAAATTTGCCCATCCGTCACGCAAGACCAATGCAATGCAATGCAATGCTACCTAACACCACCGTTACCTCAACGTGTGAGGACGTCCCGCCATCTGGTACCGAAAGCTTGCTGCGTCTTGTGCGACGTGCGATTGAGGCCGCATCTCCACCTGTCCCCCAGCCCGTTCTTACGACGAGCCCCGCCCGGCAGTATCGCTGATCCAAGCCGTCGTACGCGAAGAGCTGGCGAACGCAGGCATTCATCCAATCGGTGCTGTAATTAAGTCGCCCTGCGGTCACCAATTTCTTTCGACCTACCCGCCCACAATCGACTTATCCCGGGTACCGCGATCCAAAACCAGTGGCGCAAGCATAACGATAAGCTCATATGCTTCGACTGTAATGGGATAGGCCATATATCCCTCCATTGTCGCTATCGCAGGCAGTCGTCACCTCCTCCAGCGTACACTTACAGCCCGGAAGACAGTCGGTCCTCTTCGTTTCGCGCTCGCAATGACCCACCGCACCCTGATGTTCCTGCCGCGACTCCATGCTACGACCACTCGTCATTCCCGCAGAACCGGCGTTCTCGCTCCCCGCTGCCCCGTCGCTCGCCGTCACCATACCCTCGTCGTCCTTCTTCGGAAAACTGACCAGTGCAGCTTCCAGAGATGAGGCTACATTGTCCAACAGACCCGGAGATCCTCTGCTGACCCTGACTACCCGAGAAAACCTTTTGGATGTAGAAGTGGACGGCGTGCCTGCCTAGGTGCTCATAGGCACCGGGGCGCAACTATCTGTCATGAGTGCTCGCCTTCATCATCGCCTCAGGAAGGTTCTTACGCCCGCTACGTCCCCTGTCGTTCACGTTGCCCATGGCGGTACTCCTCGCGCCGTTGGCAAGTGTCCTGCGCGTGTGAGCTTCGCTGGCCACCAGACCTCACTTCTATTCGCCGCTCTACACCAGTGTCTCCATGACGTCATCCTTGGCCGTGACTTTCTGAGCACCTATTCTGCATTCATTGACTACTCATCTGGCATTCCAAAATTGGGACTCTCTTCCGTACCAGACCTCAACAACGAGTCGCCACCACATTCATGTGTCGTCGCGTTTGTTCGTCTGCGACCAGCTACCGCGACGTATGTCACGTTGACCTCATAGCCTCCTGTTTGTTAAGGTGAGTATGTGATTTCGCCTTCTCTAGATGAACTTTTGACGCAGTATGTGGCGCTCTCTCACTCTGTTGTGACTGTTGCGGAGAGCCGAGCGCGTATACCTATTCTTAATTTTGGACGCGCACCAGAATTTCCTCCAGAAGGCACGCTGGCGCATACCCACTAAGACGTTGCATAGCAGACGAGAAAGAAGACGAGCTGTGCCCAGCCCGCCATCTTTCTCGTTGTGCTGCCCTCGCTTCCATTACACACATATTGTAGATAAACACTTTTTCACCTCTCCCCGTAACAATGTTCTCATAGCTCGATTTCCCGCTACATTAAAGTTAATGTAGCTTTTGGTTTTTCAGTGTGTTTGTGGGCTGACAAAGAGCGTTGCGCAAAAGTTTGGTCGATTTCCTGTGGAGTTTTAAGGTTTATAAGGTGTCAGAAAACGGAGGACCCACGCACCTCTTCTTGGTGAACGTGTTGGTGCCATAGGCGTCCTCGCCTTGCTGTTGCTGCTGCTGCTGCGGCTGTTGTGGACCAGCGTCGGACGGTCCAGCCACGGAGCTTCGGAACTTGTCCATTTCGCGAGAGAAAGTTGACGGCTGCGAGGGAGCATCGTCGCCGCTGTGTCCCCGCTGCTGCTGCTGCTGCTTCTGATGCACGAGGTGCTGACGCTCGGCGGCTCGCTTGGAACTGTCGAGCCAGCGGGAGGTGCCTGGCGTGATTGGCGCCGGGGGCGGTGGCGGGGGAGGTGCCGGGGCATCGGGGCGACGCTGCGCTGTCCCCGTGGCCGGTGGGCTCGCCTGTCGAGAAAGGGTGAGCAGTGTGACCGCGTGCCGAAGACTGGGCACGTATCTGTCCGATCGCACGGCTGTTTCACAGATAGTTGTTGAGCTCATCATTCCTGCAGCATGGGTTCTCATTATTAACTTCCGAGAATAAGAAAGGTGCGCCGGATGTGAGATGAACGTCTGAATCGAAAGCGTCTCAAGTATTTTCTTATTTCCAACGTTCCATATTCTCGTGAAAGTCTTTAGTTCCGAAATGCGCACTACCATCGCCGCCTCCAAATAAATGGCATCGGTGCCTCACGAATCAGCCGTAGCAGTGCTCGTCAGCTATTTCGATTGCGGCTCTTCTTAGCGAGAACATTTCATGCGCTATAATTTGCTTGGAAGGCGTATTAGGCATATTTGCTCGGAAGGCGTGTGGGCGTATTATGCTCATCTGATATCTCAAGCTGTCGAAGCTTCGCGGCTCTTTCGAAGAGAGCATTTTGATTGCGAGTAATTGGTTGAGCAGTGAATGCAATGGATATTATCAAGAAAGAAAAGTGCTCGGTGTATACAAAAAAAAATCTGTTGGTTAAATCTTTCACCTTATCATGTTATGCTGCAAAGGAAAACCTCCGTGTGAATTTAAAACCTCACATGTATAGTGACAAACTTACTGGTATGTAGTCCCTGACCCAGTTCCAAAATAACTCAAGGTTGCGTAATGTTCTTCGCGCTGACACGCAAGGCTTCTTTCTTTTTTTTTCTTTTCTACAAACAATACTTCACAAAAATCTTTCTACAAGACAAACCGGGCAGAGTCATATTTGTTTTGCAGTACATTTAAATTCAGTCAAATTTGGATTAGAAGGGTGGACAGATAACTACTGAAGCACTGAAAACTTATGGTACTCATCATTGCTGCAGATCTTTGAGGCGTATAGCGTGAAAGAGTGAACAGGACGATAACCGACAAACTTTGGATTCAGCATAAGGTGTCGCCGAGAGATGCGCTATGGTGTACTGGAAATAACACAGAGGAAATGCTTAGAATGTGTTTATTCGTTTAATCTAAGCGTTAGGGATTTTGTGCGTCGCGACTGCGGGGGGACAAAGGGAGGAGGGGGGCGAGATAATCGCACGATGAGTCACGATTAGTTCTCAGGAGATTGATTGGAGAAACGAAGCTCACCTTTTTTTCGCTCGAGGCAGGACTAGACTTTTTGGACCCCTTCTTTTTGGCTCCCGCAGATTCCTCCTTGGTTTGACTGCTCTTCCAACGGTTGAAAGTGTTGGTGTCCGGCAGGGAAGCAAAGCGGCCTTCGTCCGACTTGCTGTCCGTTGGCTGCCTAGCCTGAAAGTGGCAGAAAGCAGTTAAATATGTGAATGCCTCCTGTGCGGGTATAAGGGACCCCAGATGACGCACCATAGAATGAGCGACACAGATTATTGCTCCTCGTTTAGGCTGACTTTTGAGTCTTAATTGCGCGTGTGTAGAATTTTTGGCTGGAATTGCAAGACATGTCACATGCTGGAACATCCGTAAAGCCTGAAAGCCTTCAACCAGCTGTTTTATTCTTCGTGAACCCGTCTTCAATGACCCTGGCAGTATGCATTTCTTCTTACCAATAAATAACATCTTCCCATTATACTATGTTCACTGGAAAAAGAACTTTGTATAAAGTGCAATGTATGATTAAGCGCAGGATACCCAATGAAACAGTAAGTAGGGTAATATAAGAGCAAACAAATAAATTTAAACGCAGCGGTAAAATGAATACAGGGCTCGATATCACCCTACACAGTTCATGCTATCTCATGCGCCTTACATCAGACTACGTTGATCCAGGTGCCAATTCCCCACCGATTGTATTAGATAACATCGCAAACATAGTGAAAAGTGAAGACATACGTTAGGCGAACGCAATACAAAAACTGAGCAAGAAGCGCTCACTAGTCGTGCAGACTACGAATAGCTAAATAAATGGAGAACAAACCGATATGAACACCGCGTGGTAGCCCACCAAGCTGCCCGCCAGCCGGACTCGTGCAGTAAGCGCGGTATTTCACTGTCTCCAGCCTGAGAGAAATCATTTCTAAGTGATTTGACCCTCGCGACCACGATCCCGTTCCCAGACGTACTACTTGCCGCACTCTCGTCGTGTATTCGTGACCTTGTATCGCAAAGAGCGTACCGGTCACGTCTCTTCTGTGTCTAACATTGCGCGCCTTTTAGCCTTGAATCTTCACTTACTTCTCGATTACCCAACGCCGTGTCCCATTGAACGGACTACGAGAGGCACGATGTCGTGGTCGCAAGACGCGGCTTTTTTGGTCGCTTTGATGGCCAAGCTTCAGGTGCAACCAAGCAGAGGAGAATGCAACCGTGCGTCCGGAAGGGAAGTTGCAGTCGAAGCAACCAGCGAGATGGCAGGTGCGAGTATTGATAGGCTGGTTGAAACTAAAGAAGCGTGTTGGGACGGTCCATGAAATCGTTCTGCAGACAACGGCCCGTCAACGAGAGTAACAACATGGATATGGCGTTAAGTTCAGAAAGACCCTGGTAGAAGGTCAAAAAGTTTTCTTGTAGATGGTGCGTCCTGTTGACGCGGGGCGGGAATAAATGGAAGGCTCAGAAGGTGGCTTTTATCCAGCAGTCTAGGAGGCAACTTGAGTATTAGGCGAAGTTTCATCTATTCCAGTTAACAAAAACTGCGCTCGAAACTGCCCCATCACCCTTGATTTCACAATTATAGGTTAATATGTAGAAAGTATGCATATGCCAACATGAGTATTAGGCGAAGTTTCATCTGTTCGAGTTAACAAAAACTGTGCTCGAAACTGCCCCATCACCCTTGATTTCACAATTATAGGTTAATATGTAGAAAGTATGCATATGCCAACATGAGTATTAGGCAAAGTTTCATCTGTTCGAGTTAACAAAAACTGTGCTCGAAACTGCCTCATCACCCTTGATTTCACAATTATAGGTTAATATGTAGAAAGTATGCATATGCCAACATGAGTATTAGGCAAAGTTTCATCTGTTCGAGTTAACAAAAACTGTGCTCGAAACTGCCTCATCACCCTTGATTTCACAATTATAGGTTAATATGTAGAAAGTATGCATATGCCAACATGAGTATTAGGCGAAGTTTCATCTATTCCAGTTAACAAAAACTGCGCTCGAAACTGCCCCATCACCCTTGATTTCACAATTATAGGTTAATATGTAGAAAGTATGCATATGCCAACATGAGTATTAGGCAAAGTTTCATCTGTTCGAGTTAACAAAAACTGTGCTCGAAACTGCCTCATCACCCTTGATTTCACAATTATAGGTTAATATGTAGAAAGTATGCATATGCCAACATGAGTATTAGGCAAAGTTTCATCTGTTCGAGTTAACAAAAACTGTGCTCGAAACTGCCTCATCACCCTTGATTTCACAATTATAGGTTAATATGTAGAAAGTATGCATATGCCAACATGAGTATTAGGCAAAGTTTCATCTGTTCGAGTTAACAAAAACTGTGCTCGAAACTGCCTCATCACCCTTGATTTCACAATTATAGGTTAATATGTAGAAAGTATGCATATGCCAACATGAGTATTAGGCGAAGTTTCATCTATTCCAGTTAACAAAAACTGTGCTCGAAACTGCCTCATCACCCTTGATTTCACAATTATAGGTTAATATGTAGAAAGTATGCATATGCCAACATGAGTATTAGGCAAAGTTTCATCTGTTCGAGTTAACAAAAACTGCGCTCGAAACTGCCTCATCACCCTTGATTTCACAATTATAGGTTAATATGTAGAAAGTATGCATATGCCAACATGAGTATTAGGCAAAGTTTCATCTGTTCGAGTTAACAAAAACTGTGCTCGAAACTGCCTCATCACCCTTGATTTCACAATTATAGGTTAATATGTAGAAAGTATGCATATGCCAACATGAGTATTAGGCGAAGTTTCATCTATTCCAGTTAACAAAAACTGTGCTCGAAACTGCCTCATCACCCTTGATTTCACAATTATAGGTTAATATGTAGAAAGTATGCATATGCCAACATGAGTATTAGGCAAAGTTTCATCTGTTCGAGTTAACAAAAACTGCGCTCGAAACTGCCTCATCACCCTTGATTTCACAATTATAGGTTAATATGTAGAAAGTATGCATATGCCAACATGAGTATTAGGCGAAGTTTCATCTATTCCAGTTAACAAAAACTGCGCTCGAAACTGCCCCATCACCCTTGATTTCACAATTATAGGTTAATATGTAGAAAGTATGCATATGCCAACATGAGTATTAGGCGAAGTTTCATCTATTCCAGTTAACAAAAACTGTGCTCGAAACTGCCTCATCACCCTTGATTTCACAATTATAGGTTAATATGTAGAAAGTATGCATATGCCAACATGAGTATTAGGCAAAGTTTCATCTGTTCGAGTTAACAAAAACTGTGCTCGAAACTGCCTCATCACCCTTGATTTCACAATTATAGGTTAATATGTAGAAAGTATGCATATGCCAACATGAGTATTAGGCAAAGTTTCATCTGTTCGAGTTAACAAAAACTGTGCTCGAAACTGCCTCATCACCCTTGATTTCACAATTATAGGTTAATATGTAGAAAGTATGCATATGCCAACATGAGTATTAGGCAAAGTTTCATCTATTCCAGTTAACAAAAACTGTGCTCGAAACTGCCTCATCACCCTTGATTTCACAATTATAGGTTAATATGTAGAAAGTATGCATATGCCAACATGAGTATTAGGCAAAGTTTCATCTGTTCGAGTTAACAAAAACTGTGCTCGAAACTGCCTCATCACCCTTGATTTCACAATTATAGGTTAATATGTAGAAAGTATGCATATGCCAACATGAGTATTAGGCAAAGTTTCATCTGTTCGAGTTAACAAAAACTGTGCTCGAAACTGCCTCATCACCCTTGATTTCACAATTATAGGTTAATATGTAGAAAGTATGCATATGCCAACATGAGTATTAGGCGAAGTTTCATCTATTCCAGTTAACAAAAACTGCGCTCGAAACTGCCCCATCACCCTTGATTTCACAAGTATAGGTTAATATGTAGAAAGTATGCATATGCCAACATGAGTATTAGGCAAAGTTTCATCTGTTCGAGTTAACAAAAACTGTGCTCGAAACTGCCTCATCACCCTTGATTTCACAATTATAGGTTAATATGTAGAAAGTATGCATATGCCAACATGAGTATTAGGCAAAGTTTCATCTGTTCGAGTTAACAAAAACTGTGCTCGAAACTGCCTCATCACCCTTGATTTCACAATTATAGGTTAATATGTAGAAAGTATGCATATGCCAACATGAGTATTAGGCGAAGTTTCATCTATTCCAGTTAACAAAAACTGTGCTCGAAACTGCCTCATCACCCTTGATTTCACAATTATAGGTTAATATGTAGAAAGTATGCATATGCCAACATGAGTATTAGGCAAAGTTTCATCTGTTCGAGTTAACAAAAACTGTGCTCGAAACTGCCTCATCACCCTTGATTTCACAATTATAGGTTAATATGTAGAAAGTATGCATATGCCAACATGAGTATTAGGCAAAGTTTCATCTGTTCGAGTTAACA
This sequence comes from Dermacentor albipictus, assembly GCF_038994185.2. Lineage (NCBI taxonomy): Eukaryota > Metazoa > Arthropoda > Arachnida > Ixodida > Ixodidae > Dermacentor > Dermacentor albipictus. The sequence continues at coordinate 77,508,141 of NC_091824.1, forward strand.
AAAACTGCGCTCGAAACTGCCCCATCACCCTTGATTTCACAATTATAGGTTAATATGTAGAAAGTATGCATATGCCAACATGAGTATTAGGCAAAGTTTCATCTGTTCGAGTTAACAAAAACTGTGCTCGAAACTGCCTCATCACCCTTGATTTCACAATTATAGGTTAATATGTAGAAAGTATGCATATGCCAACATGAGTATTAGGCGAAGTTTCATCTATTCCAGTTAACAAAAACTGCGCTCGAAACTGCCCCATCACCCTTGATTTCACAATTATAGGTTAATATGTAGAAAGTATGCATATGCCAACATGAGTATTAGGCAAAGTTTCATCTGTTCGAGTTAACAAAAACTGTGCTCGAAACTGCCTCATCACCCTTGATTTCACAATTATAGGTTAATATGTAGAAAGTATGCATATGCCAACATGAGTATTAGGCAAAGTTTCATCTGTTCGAGTTAACAAAAACTGTGCTCGAAACTGCCTCATCACCCTTGATTTCACAATTATAGGTTAATATGTAGAAAGTATGCATATGCCAACATGAGTATTAGGCAAAGTTTCATCTGTTCGAGTTAACAAAAACTGTGCTCGAAACTGCCTCATCACCCTTGATTTCACAATTATAGGTTAATATGTAGAAAGTATGCATATGCCAACATGAGTATTAGGCAAAGTTTCATCTGTTCGAGTTAACAAAAACTGTGCTCGAAACTGCCCCATCACCCTTGATTTCACAATTATAGGTTAATATGTAGAAAGTATGCATATGCCAACATGAGTATTAGGCGAAGTTTCATCTATTCCAGTTAACAAAAACTGCGCTCGAAACTGCCCCATCACCCTTGATTTCACAATTATAGGTTAATATGTAGAAAGTATGCATATGCCAACATGAGTATTAGGCAAAGTTTCATCTGTTCGAGTTAACAAAAACTGTGCTCGAAACTGCCTCATCACCCTTGATTTCACAATTATAGGTTAATATGTAGAAAGTATGCATATGCCAACATGAGTATTAGGCGAAGTTTCATCTATTCCAGTTAACAAAAACTGCGCTCGAAACTGCCCCATCACCCTTGATTTCACAATTATAGGTTAATATGTAGAAAGTATGCATATGCCAACATGAGTATTAGGCGAAGTTTCATCTGTTCGAGTTAACAAAAACTGTGCTCGAAACTGCCTCATCACCCTTGATTTCACAATTATAGGTTAATATGTAGAAAGTATGCATATGCCAACATGAGTATTAGGCAAAGTTTCATCTGTTCGAGTTAACAAAAACTGTGCTCGAAACTGCCTCATCACCCTTGATTTCACAATTAATGGTCAATGTGTAGAAAGTATGCATAAAATAAATATGTACACTAATTTTTTGAAATTACATTTTACTATAATGTCTATCGATCGTCATTGGGCAGTTTGTCGACTTGCAAGCTTACACTTTTCTCGACTAAAGTATACAGGCCTTTGGAAATCCTATTTGAATGCGTACGGACAACAGTAAATGAAATATATTGAGCAGAATCTATCTGAGGATGATCGTCAAAGTCAAGCGATAGCTGCTGCTACGATATGCAACTGGGGATACTTACTCGTTAGCGCCGTCGGTTAATGCTATGCGACTAGCAGGCGTTGTGAAGTGCGGACATTACGAAGTGCACTCGAAATCTATCGGCCTCACCATGCGACGAGACGAGAGACACGCTGACGCATATGCATATTCCGTGCATCTACGTATGGTCATACCATCAAATATGCTGTGACTAGCACCTCGTGAAGCGCTGCCCCTGCTGCAAAGGGCTTTTTTTTTACCCTGCGTTCACGTACCAGCGTCAGAGAATATCGCATGGTGTTCGATGGAGGAATGCTGTGTGCGACGTACGCGGAACACCAGTTCTGTGTTCGCTTTCACCGCCCAGAATGGGCAGCAAGTGGCCGGGACACGAAGCCGACAGCATGATAGCGATTACAATGTACGAATAATTGCTATCACAATTTATACAAAACTTGTAACGACTTTTGTGTGCATACAGCCTTCATACTTTATATCTTTAAAAGGACAAGTTCAAGGACGGCCAGGTAAAGCAGTTTGCTTGCAGTCTGCAAACAATAGATTGACTGTAGAAATTATAATAGTATAATGGTCTACGAAACTCACATTTCCAGTCGAGCCATCCAGGACGTAAAGCAGCTTGCTCTGCATTGTGCCCATGTCCACCTGGTCTCGGCCGAGTGTGTCGATGGCTCCGGAACTCTGTGGCTTTCCCTGCGATCCACGAATTATTACACTGGGATTCCGCGAATTATTATACTAGAAATTCACATTTTTTATTCGCGCTCGATATGTCTGTGCACTAGCGCTTTTGGAAAAGTTGTTCCATCAAAACAAGTAGGCAACGATTGAAATTAATTAATGATTACACAGGCAATATATAGGACGCAAGTAAATTATCGGACGTTGTAGCATATTGGATTGCCCGGAGAGTCACTACTGCTGCATGGTTAGGCAAAGATTTAAAACTCTCCGAGTGGCCGGTTAAAATCTATGCTTTTCCATTCTAAGATTCTCGGAAAGGTGAAATTTACTAAGTAATACTGGCTGTTACAGGTACCCACGAGATTAGTTAACATTGCAGTTTGAAGATGCGAGCTCGACCATCCTGTGGCCAAGAAGGAATGCGAATAACATTCTTGCACGTTAGGTGGCATAGAGTTTCTTGTTGGTTTGTTTTCCAATTCTTTATTGCTTGTATTTGAGTTTCGTAGGATTAGCACTCTAATTAGCTTTGAAGGTACGCACTACGGGGGAATATTCGAGTGTTACATTTCTTCGTAACGTACCACATTGCAAAAAAGCGCGAATACACTAAAACTCATTAGTGATTGGCGATAATATAAGCTTAGTTTACACTTGGGGATTATCTTGCTATTAAAGGGCACTCAAAGACAAGCCGTTATTCCTATTAGGCAGTCATTCCAGTACCGGGTCAACAAATGTTATCTGGGGTAAGAAAAACGAAAAAAAGGAAAACAAATCTTCCTGTTATTCAGAAAAGGTACACAATTATTCAGTTATGTAAATGTGTAAATGGGAAGGAAAGGGTTAACTCACAGTTCACCAGCTTGCATGTTTTTTGTGAGAGATGGTTGGAAGAAGAGGGTCCGGACACCAGGTCCACGTAGAGGGTTAGGAGCCGCAGACCACCCAAAGTTTGGGGTTCACTGTGCACTGGTCACTTAAAGATTTCACACGCTGGCATTGCACAGGCATGGTCGAAAGAAATCGCAAGTGCCGGCGGGCTGGTAGGCTGCTAAACGTTAAAATTCATGTTACCTGTCTTTCGTATGACAGTCTTTGAAGCGCGTTCGCAATTACTAGAACTAGTTACATTTGTTGTCATGTTTCCTTGACTCATAAAGACATCATTACAAGAACAAAATTAAATGCTCACAATATATCATACACCAATCGGTATGCGTAGCCCATGCGTTCTGGCAAAGCTCACACAAGGATTATAGTTATTGCAGTAAGCAGAATGACTTGATAGGCAGGGCACATTCGGCACTTGAGTTTCATCGGACCACTGTTTAATGGCAACCCTAAACCAAGTCCTCCTTTTGGTCAAAAAGAAAATGGATCAACAGATATCGGAGCATCCAGCCATGACCTACGAACCAAGAAGCCGCCATAAAGAAAATAAAAGGGCATCCCGCCCCATCTTAACACCTCCGTTGGCCCACCCAAGAAGCATCCGGCAAGGAACAAAAACAGTAAGAGTTGTCAACTCAATGGCTCAAGTGGCACACGATTCATCGCACATTTCGACCGACACTTAAGTAATGGCTTCGTGCCACACTCGTAACAACCGAATCGAACATTAAAACCCGTGTTGCTCCGCCCAAATACTTGACATAACACGCTAGAGAAGTAGAGGTGTAGGCGAGATAGCTTGTATGCTATCAGATAACAGGAAAGGTCGTTCTCGACTTAAACAAGGTTGATGCTATAACAAGACCGTAATGCCACTCTGCACGAAGAAATGACAACTCTTTCTTGTCCACCTCTGGCATTACAACCACAACAAAACTCAATTAGTGAAAAAAAAAATCCAATGTTAACCCAGCCCTTGCAACCCCCCACATGCATAAAGAAGCACGCGCCACCACTGACACCAAAGAAGGGAGGATTAGGCATTGTTTCCTTTTATTTTCACAACAATAATATAAACATTGCAGAAAAACAAACACAAACTGTTAATAGACATCTATACAAGCATATCAATTCACTCTTCATAACTTGCCTTCATCGTATGTTTAGTATCACTGTGGTTGATTTATTGCGTGGTAAGCACTGCTCCCTGGAAACAAGGTGGTAAACACTTGTGTCATAGCTTCAAATTGGTAACGGTCCTAAACCACCTTGGCGATGGTCGCAGAAAATTTAGTTTTGTCAGGAAAGACGAGCTTATTTTTCACTAATATGTGAACTACTGCTATGACGCGCGTATATTTGCTTCGAAATTGACAACATGACGGGTTTTTTGTTTCCTTTCGAAATTCCAGAAAGAAAATAAGGAAAGACTGGTTTCAGAAAGAGCATTGGAAGGAAAACTAGAAGAGGTGAAAGGGGAAAAAGGCAACTTTGAGGTACAATGGCACGTATCATCAATCGTTTTCAGTCATTCAAAAAAAAAAAAGAAGGAAAGCGTACAGTGTCAGTCACACCTTTCCCGAACACAGGTATTCAAAAAAGTCTGTCGAGTACTCATGCCCAATTAATGTAGCCAAAGTCCTTGACACCCCAGAAATCTGGGTGTTTCTTTCTTCAATTTTACGATAATATCTTACCGAGTAATAACAATTAGGAAAAAAAAGAAAAGAAAAACGTATAAACCCTGCGATCCAAAGAGGTGTGGCTAACACAGTACGCGCAGATACTCGTATAAAGAATAGCATTAATAGAAGCACAAACAAACAAAGGCGCCTGCAGTGATGAAAAATTCTCAACAAACAATCCAGCTGTCGTTCGGTGATTCGTGCCTCGCTGCAGGCAATGGTTTGCTGTCTGTCGGCGCTCATCGCACTCGGTCAGTCTCTACATTTCGTATGTGTGTGTATTTTTTTTTTCCACGAGAAGTGTCCAGGATCGCGACAGACGACGCACAGCAAGACACACGGCACACGCGCCATTTCGGCAACGACGCAGAGTTTTTTCTCTCTCTCTCGCTCGACCTCATACGCGCGGCGTCGACACCAGGAAGGGGCGATGTCACACGCAGGACGAAGACAGTCTGTCCAGGGCGGGGAATCCGGGAAAGTGGGCAAGGGATCCTTCGCGCCATCCTGATTTCATATTACCTGAAATCGTCCCAGCCCCTGGAGACGGGGGGAGAGGCCTGGCCGGAAACCTGTACCGCCGCACACAGCCTGAGCATTGGGAAGAATCCTCTCCTACACGAGGATGGAAGTGGCCCGCGCAAAGTCCTCGCCTTTTTTTTTTTTTCACGAAGAAGAGGTCTTCTGGGGGGGTCGGGCGAGGAGTCGGGAGGTCACGTGGCATTTCGCACAATGTGGGGTAGGAAAGGGAAGGCGGCTGTACAAGTTGCGAGCCCGCGTTTTTAGTCTATGCGCTGGAATAAGGTTATTGGCTGCTGTGATAGCGCTGGTTAGGACGCTCGTCACCACATGACCATGGGACCTTTGGGCGAGTTGTGGTTTACCTGTTTTGGAGGACTATGTCTAGCTCGCGGAATGACGACGTGCGGCACGCTGAAGCCGGTCGAGAGGCTGCGGTTTAGGCTCATGTCGCTCTTCCGGCTGGACTTCTTTGATTGCATGGTGTGGTCCTACGGGCGGTTCGGGGAAGGGGGTAAAAAAAGGGGGGGGGAGAGAAAAAATGGCAGAAGCGAAAAGGTGAGGGCCTAGTGAGCACGGTTACGGCGATTTCGAGAATGAGTACAGGCAAGCGGTCACGGAGACGGCAACGTGCACGTACTCGTGATGGCAAAACAATCTGTGGGCTCTAGTTGCCGATTAAGCGTTGATTTGAAATAGGAGTTGAGGAGTTTTATAGCTTGTCTTGATTTCACTGAAGTAACATAGCAACTGGCGCACTGCATTATGATTCCTCTCAAACCTAGCAGCAAGTTCCTGCTTCAAACAGGGTTGTTTTATTGTAATAAATGACTAAAAATATAATTTTCCAATCAGGAGCTCAATAGTTTAGCCTTATTTACCTCAACAATATACGATATCATTTTTCGTCATTGCACCTTTTTCAAAGTTTGCCATCACGAGGTCGTTAAACCTACCCGTGACTAGTTACCTCAGCAGCAGCAATGCATTTTTAACAATAGTAGCAAGGCCTAAATTTAAATCAAGGCAATTTAGTTATTATGCTTAAGGCTACTACGTCAGCATTTCATACGGGGACACTAAGGGCAACTAAATTATAACGGTGCTGTAGACATTAACAGGCCTGTCGAAGCACATTTATGGATGAAGCACTCGATTAATTATGATGTGTATTATTAAGCTGCAAGCATGATGAATGCAGTCATCAGTTAGCAGCTCTCTACACCATCGTCAAAGTAGTGTACATTGCAAATAATTGTGGCAGGAAACTTTATGGTCTTACGCAGTCATCGTACCCTCCGCAGGTACACTTTTCGAACCTTAGTTGTCATTGACAATACCGCGTCATTCTGCTCAAGAGTCAGGCTGATGTACTTTTGGGACGTCTATGTAGGTATTGCCATTGTTGTTCTTTCTTAACGCAAGTTCCAGGAACACTTTCATGTCACACAAATGAACGACTATAGGTTCAGATAGTCATTATGCACGCTTTCATAACTTTTGGTTTCAACTCACTTTGGATAAAGAAAAAGCCTGCGGCATTGAAGCAGATCCTTCGACAATCTTCCTGCTGTCACTAATATGCATGTGACATCACATTCATCAGGCGACCACACACTGATCACTGTTCACCTTTATTAGACGTGACTTCCCTGACAGAATAGTAATTTTAGAAGCACATATTTGAATAGATACTGATACTAACGCACTGTGCATACAATAAGTGTATTTGATTTACTATTGCACAGGTACTTGGAACTAGGACTACTTTTCCGGTTACACTAGCCTGTTTAGTAAACATGGACAGAAGGTCGGTAAACAGATGCTATTCCGTGCTTGTGCTCCACCGCTGCTACAAGGATGTTAATTGAACTGGCGACACAGTTGTCTTTCATCTTCCTGTATTGCAACGACCAATAGATGCGCCTCTGTTCGTAGAAATTTCAGTTACCTTCAAGGACCGGAATGCACTTCACAGGCTCATGTCAACATTGCATGGAAACTAAATAAAAATATAATATTGCATTGTAACGCACAAACCAAAGAAGTGTCAGATACAGTGAGAAAACTAGGTAGAGCGCCGATGCGGCGACGGCAGCGCATAGACGGCTGGGTAACGTACGGGTCCTGGTCCAACCATGAAGCCGTCGAAGGCGTAGGAGTGCTTGAGCGCATGCTCCCCGCTGCTCTCGCTCGAGGTGTCGGTGATCATGGCCTTCTTGTCAAGCGTGCCCCCGAGTGGGCTGACGGCGCCCAGCCGGAAGGGTCCCTTGGCGCGCTGCGCCCGCCGCTTCCAACGGCGGCACAGGCACACCAGGCAGCACAGCATCATCACCAGCAGCGCCAGCGCGATCGGCAGCGCGATCGCCAGCACTGTGCCACGTACGGGGAGGGGGGGGGGAATACAGAGGTCAGCGTTCGGCATGCTAACGAATAACACACAAACGGTGCTACGTACAGTAGACAGACAAAGGCGGCCTCATTCTCCCCAAATCACTTTCGGGAAATGTCACTCGAAGTGTGCGCTGATTGGATAAGCGAACTGACTGGACGTCGCTCTAACGAGGCAGTCTTGTTGGGCATTTTTCGCACGAGAAGGAAAGTGTCCTCGAAAGTGGTTGACTGAGAGCGTCGCCGCGTCCGGACGGAAACCACGTAAGCGCGCGGCCTCCATCACAGTTCGAGAAAGGGCCGCAGCCGGTGCCTTAGCTCCTTTCATACTCGCGTACTCTCCGCAACACAAGATTTCTAGCAGTCTTGAGTTACGGAAGAATCAAAGGGTACTTTCATATGCAACTGTCCGCTACGCTGAACAGGCTACATTCTGACTGGTTTTAACGCTTTCGCGACCACACTGCGTGCGTTAGTTCGCCTCAAGTGCCCACTTTGGCTCATAGCAGTGCAGCTTAGCGAGGCTGCTTTCTTCGGTATGGTACACTGATTGAGCAGCAAGAAGTCAAGAGTAATTTTTTTGCACGCAATACTGACCTGGGTTCTAAAATTTTGGTGTTTGTTAAACCCATTTCTTTTCCAGGTCTGCCGGATGGCCCGCTTCCTGACGTTCTCTTGGGGGCTCAGCTGCACGAGGCTGACTATTATTTCCGTCTGAGCTGATTCATTCTAACTGTGAGCACGACATCGGGTGGGTACTGAGCCAGGAGTAATATAAATAAACCTCCAACTGACAACACCACCAACGCCAACGATTCAGAGAAGGAAACTGGGCAACCGACGCGGCTTTTCATTTTTCATCGCATTCAGAGGAGATTAAGAAAAAGTGACCCGGTTATCACACGACGATAACGAGTAGAAGTTTCGGCGTCGCAGTTTTTGCAGGCAACCACAATCCAGCAGTCGAGTTCCACGAAGCGATATCATCGCTGCCAGGGTAAAGTTGATCGTTACAGGAAATGCAGTTGAGCAAGCGTGACACGAGCATAAAAATACTCTTTCTGTTCACTAGTAGGAAACAGCTGCAATTGATGCAGCAAAATTGTTAACGCAGCTTATTTGCGACTGCAGTCGGTTAGGTACCCCGATTAAGCTTGGTCATGATGGAGTTTAAAAAAACTGAGCAGACGCATGCGAAATCAGTGTTGCGTAACCGACCAACCCCTGATGACGCTCTTACGCGATACTTAAAATGTTCTTCCGGCTTCTTGTTCTGAAATCACGAGAAAAGAGTAGATTCATAGAATATTCATTTCCGGTTTCCTCTTCTGGGTGCTTCTCTTGGTATAGCTTCCTCCAAACCAAAAAAAAAAAAAGAAGGAAAGTAACGAGCAGCTCGGCTAACATCGTGCGTACTTATGAATCATTAAACGAATTGCGTGATGCCGAGTGTGCCTTGAGGAAATATCGCGCAGTCGGCTTGCGCAATAAGTTTTGAGATCGCCCAAACCGCACACACACACACACACATGCGCGCACACACATCTGACTGAGCGGCATGCCTTCCGGCATTCATTAGACGGTAGCTTGCACCCGTTCGTTATAGCCGGGGCTGTTCATTGCATTAGCAGAGAGCGTGCTACTAAACGCACGGGAGCGTGCAATGAGGTGTAGCTAAATATAGTGCGAAGCGTAGCCCGTTTAGAGTCAAGAGGAGGACGGCAGCCTAAACGGGGACCGCTTTCTTTGCGCAAGGCGCCACTTATAGAACCGCGCGCAGGCTTCGGTAATCAGTGCTCCGGAGAACAATGACACTTCGTCGCGGGCCGGCACCTTTCCTTTTGACGGGCCTGCTAGTACGGGGAGCGACCCCGACCGCTAGACTAAGACGTCGCTCTCACGCGCATTTACCGGCGCCTTTCACTCCGTATATCTTTTTTTTTCTAATTTTCCTAATCACTTCCTCAAAAACGAGGTCCCGATAGAGCTTCCAGATTTAGCCTGCACCGCAAATGAGCATTGATTGAGCCTCACATACATGATTGTGAGGACGAAAGCAATACCTTTGCAGTCGGTGCTCTATCTATGTCCCCCCCCCCTCCCTCATTTTTCAGTGGACAAATTAGCATGCAAGAGAAGCACTGATTTCGTTCTCTTAGCAATAACCTGTACACCTGCTCGAAAGAAAGCTAGTTTAAGAGTTTTACGTCGTATGGATGTGCTAAACTGTCATTCAAAACAATACACTCTAAGAAAAATCCCGGGGAAAACGGGAGTAACTGCGCTGTTAGTCCTAAAAAGGGCGCTTTCGTCCCTCAAAGGACTAACTGCATGAATGTGCGTGCCGTGTGCAAATTTCGGAGAGTAAATGTTTAGTCCCTGCTCGAAAAGAGAGCAATGGGAGGACGAACGGCAACAGTTACTCCCCAAGCACTTCGCTGTTTTCGTCCGTGTCATGAAGCGATGCGGCGAAAACGGTATCGTCTATAAATCGTGATTGGTTCGAAGTTAGTGCATTGTCTATTGAACTACATGCAAAGCAGCACCTTGCCTCCCATCGTGAGAAAATTACCTAAAACTTAAAACTGCAATGTGAAGAGGCATGCCCTTCGTGCGCACCCCATGAGTGATACACATTAAACGCGCATGTCATTGATAGACGGCTAGATTTTCTTTGTCAATAATACTTAAGTTGCTTCCGTTCCAAGGAGGTTGGAAAATGAAGCGATGCATAGCTCAAACGGCACACGCTAAGGGACAGAGAAATTGCCCTTCTCTGTCGTCTTCGGTGCCCCTTTTGAGCTCGCTACAAGTATACATGGCGTAGTGCCTCAGTTTAAAGCGCCCTAAGAATACTCGGGCTGATTTCTTTTCGAAGTCGGTGCAAGTACACTCAGCGTAAGACTCTCGCTGCATAGCTTGCACAAAATACGGAGTCACTTTGATATTGCCGCACTTGCATTCCCATGCTTAACCTTGCCTAAATATCTGGTCTTGACAACCAGGCGGCGTGGTGTAGTGGTTAGAGTACCTGACTTGTGAGCGAGAGGACGTAAGTTCGATTGCTACCCGCGCGCAGGTTTTTTCTTTCAGCTAGTTAATTTTTTTTATTAAGGTATAAATGCCTAATTTAATTAATTCCACCTTTGCAGAGCATCGGAACGAATTACCGTTACTCCCTTGAGGACCATCGGGCAGGGGCAACTGTTAGTCCCCAAAGGACTAAGTGCATGGGGAGTAACAGTTCATCCCATGTCAGTTCGTCCCAAAAAGGACTAATGGTTGTGGCAAATCAGTTAGTCCCCAAAAGGACTAACCTCCCTACCCCTTTTAGTCCTTTTTTTTCTTAGAGTGTACTTTCCCTTTTGCGCGTAAGTTCGAACGAATATTGAGTAAAGAAATATTCAGGTTACTGTATGCTGTTACGAGCAGCGTAGTCTTTACCATGCGCACGTATGCAACTCTTCGGTAACATTATCAGTGTCTGAACGCCTCTACCCTCTGCAATGCATCGGTGATAGAGAAAATGCAAAATAGATAAATACGAGAGCAAGAAACATATATACTATCCATTTTCATTGACTTCAAGACCCTAATCACTCGTTCAGCGGCTTTAGATGTTTATAAACACGTGCATCAACAGCGTGCGAACTGTTACTCAGGCAAATGCTAGCAAAATAAAAAAAAAATGCGCCGCATATGCCGACTTCATTTCCTAGGAACTGCTCGTGCTGTAGCAGCACTAACAATGTCGCATGAAGATAACGAAAGTAGTTTTTACATCGTCGAGTGAATCGGTTCGTAGCGACGGAGCTTGGAAGTTGTTCACTCAAGGACCACCATATTCAGTACTTCCTTCTTCACTTTAGATGGGAGACAGGTAGTTCCAGTGGCGCTACGTGGTTTTCGTTCGAGAAGAAGACCGGCGCAGATAGCGATAAGGCTTGCTTTTGAAATGGCGTTACGGTACCTTTAGTTCCCGCACATTCAGAGAAGCGAGCGGGACCCGGAAATTAACGTGCTTTTTTCCTAAGAACAATACTTGTTCAAACAAAGAGAACCACGCGCGGAACTTTTGCAGCCTTTCGGTTTCGGTCGTTTCAGAAATCCTTAAGTAATGAAAATGAAATACACGCCTCCATGGATACTACTGGGAGAAAGTTCGCGGCCGAGTAGCAGAGCGAGCCGCATTTCTGTGTCACGTAGCCATGCTTCAATAAGTGGCAACGGCCCATCTTATGTGGCTTCTAAGTGCCTCACCGGCCTGTCAACAGTGATTCTCAGTGACGCCATTCTTCCACTCACGACAACGACAACGATGAAAAAGACGCCGACAATGACGGCACGACAGCAACGACGAAGATGGCAGCTCTGCCAAGTATACACACAACGAAGTTTCTTTTCTTCTCTTCGTTTTGGCCTTTTTTTCACCAATCTTGCATCATTATTGCGAAACGTCGTTGCTCGCAAATGTCATCCCCGACAGTGGCTAGAGAAAATGCGGTCTTCCTATGGCTAATAGCATCGTTGCTTACAGGAAGCTGCGCAATTTGAGTTGTCCTTTAGCGCTGCACACAGAACGGAAGCTCAGAAAGGGATTAGACGTGATCTGTCTCCGGAAGAGACGGAAACGGAGGGGGGGGGGGGGGGGGGGAGACGGGGGAGGGGTGGTTCAAGAGCCCGTAGGAAATTTTGGAAGACGCACGATACTGTCTGCGATGTAGATTTGGCACTTGAGACTTTCACAACTTATCGATTGACTAATCTGCGAAGGAGAAACTGAACATGTCTCGTTCTTTTTCCTTTTTGCTATCTCCGCCCTGTAAAGGAGGACTATTGAAACTCCGTCGACGTCTACAAAACACAGCTACAATTCATTTCCAAAGTACAGCTGACGTCAAATAGAACCCTAAAACGTGCCCGCAACACACGATTGTCTAATCTTGAGCTGACACCAAAGCAGCAGTGATCCTTATTTTCAGCACCTTAAGCGCCGAGCACCGGATAGTATTTGATGATTTAACGAGCAGCGTTTCCACCGTACAATCGCTGCATTCTACCGGTACTAACATGTGGGATATAAACTTGGAGGTTAAAAAAGAAGCTTGAGAACTGAAGAACCGCGCAACGAACGAGCGATGAGACGAAAGATGTGGTAAATTAACTGAGAGTGAGGAGACGCACACACTCGAGCTGGCGGAAAACACAACCACTGTTGTCTTGAACTTCGTCGCACCATACGCTGATTTCATTTTATGATCCGACCTACGAAACCTCTGTTTTACACTCTTCAGCGGCATTCTTTTATGCTTAAGTGTTCGGTATTAAGTGATCCTGTGCGCGTCTCGTTTGCGACTCATTGTACCCGGCAAATAGGACCTTATAGCTTACTTTTCCACTCGAAGATGTGTTCCTGTCCCAACAACAATATGTGATTAGGAAGTTATTCCGGCAAACATCTAAAAAGAAACAGGTGTACAATGCAAAAGGAAAGAAAAAGAAAGCAAATTAGAGCAAGGCCTCTCCTGTGCTAACTGATTTGCTGTTCCTTTCAGCACAGGAGATTGGCCACAGAGCCGACGGTGGCGCACATTTGAACTGTCTGTCGCGGCATGTGTAAACAAAGTTTTCAACGTGCCTGTAAGCAGTGCGAACTTACCGAGACCGTTGATCTCGCAGCGACGTCCTAGGAACATGCGGTTGCAGCTGCAGGATAACAGAAAAAAAAGAAAAGAAAAAGTGGTTGAAATATCTAGTCAGTGACGTCAATAGTACAGAACAGTGCGAAAATCCTGAACCGGGCGTGCGTACTCGATCGATATGTCTGAACACTGGGTGTGCCGACAGAAGTGCAGAGGGTAGTAAATGTTGTGTGTTCCTTGTACGCAAGAAATATCTAATGTCCACGAACTCTCGATGTCGTCAGCACAGAGATGTTTTCATAAAAACACGGTTAAATCAGGCATGGCTTCTTAGTGTTTGCATATGTGTTCATATACTCGTCTCAGAAGCACTTACCGGCAGCTTCTCTTGCCATCGTCGTTCACCAGGCATGTTCCGCGGCCATTGCAGTGGTCGCAGTTCTTGATCTCTCCTGCGGGAAGGCGCAGACGCGCGTTGAAACCACCGAGAAGTAGCCGAGGGGACAAAGAACGAAACGCTACTCAGCGTAACTCTTAAGTCTCATATAAAACAAGCTCATATACGTCATTTGCACATATCTAGGTTTCATTATCGCGGATAAAGCGAGAACGCGCAGAAAGAAAGAGGTATTGCTTCGCGATCGGCAAGCGATTCCTTTTTCCCAATTTGAGAAGAAAGTTTGGCTCGTTGGTGCGCATTCCAGAACAGATTAATGCGCAGGTTATTTTCCAGATAGGGACACTCCTTCTTGGTTAGAACCCGCGACTGGATGCTTACGCACCTATTAGCCGCTTTTTTTTTTTAAAACAAAACGTTTTTAAATATTTCCCTACCAGCCTGCCTCTGGATCCGTCTGAGCACACCGAAATCTTCTGTGTTAGAACGGGGGAAGGGAAAGAAAAAAGGGGAAGGGCTCAACAAAAACGAAAAGGGACGCAGTCTCTTCTTAGCGTCGGAGGTCCGCGAAACCCATAAATTCTCTGTTTCAGAGTAGTAAAAATGCGATTGAAGTCTAGCGTCGTGATCTGCGCGCTTGTCGTTCTCGTCCCAAGTCTTTTTTAGCGCTAGTTAACTATGTCTTAAACTCCTTTACTTAAGAAACACAGTATGGCGCAAACGTAAGACAGTGCGTCGTCGTGTCAATAGTTCCGGTGTCCCATCACAGCGCCAGTTATTTTTATGCGTTTCCTCATAAGCCACGTCGGGTGCAACTCAAACGCCGCTTTTACGTGAGGTTGTACTCCATGCAGCGGCGAATGCTGTTCCTGCAGGACTACGTCGGAGCTAGGCACTTAGTTAGTCTGCTAGTCACTTCTCCTTGCTTCTGTGCAACGACGCGTGAAAGACACACTGACCTGAGCAAACACGGCCCGGTCGCAGCGGGTCGAGGTCTTCGAAGCCACTCTTGCAGTAGCAAGTGTACGTCCCGGGCAAGTTGACGCAGACGGAGAACCGGTCGCAGTCGTTGGCGTCAAAGTCGCCACACTCGTCGTAATCTGCGAAGCGAAAAATGGCAGGAATAGGAGGGAAAAAAACGCCACATCATTGGTATTAGGAAGAAATTCCACGTCGACCGACCAGTTCGTTTCGCCAACTTAATTTACTGTGCCATCGTCTTCCATTTGTCGCAATGATTCCTTTTATAGGTATTGCACTCTGTCCAATCTTAAACCATGCGACGCAAGATAGGTAACATTGAAAGTGCATTTCGAGGCTTAGGTTTACCTAATTTGCCGAAAATGGCAGTGACGTGTCCTACTAGTCACTGGTCGATGAGACTTCATTCTCTCGTTGTGCGGAGATCGACGCGCCCTTTTACGTGCAGGGTGCACTAGTGAGCGATGAAAGCAGGCACACTGAGGCGTGCCGCAAGAGTCGTACAATGGTGCTACTCACGACTAGTGCAAAGATGACATTTGAAATACATTCCACATCCGTACAATGCATCATGAAACTGCCGCCTCGAGGGGCTCTCCCCTCAGGTGCGTTCAAGTAACCCACTTGTACTCCTTTGTACGTCAGCCTTTGGCGTATATACTTCTTTTGCCTTTCTTCCAGTATGATAATTCAATCAAGTGCACAGTCTGCATAAAAGCCCCTATCGCGGACACCAGTTCGATTTATTCGTTTGTGATGCAGTCAGTTAAAGCTGCGATCACCGCAAAGTGCGCTGCCTCATATCGCAAAAATTACAAGCTGGCAGATTTGGCGACGATTCTTTACGGGGCAATATACAGTCGAACGCCTTTACAACGAGGTGTTTGTGGTCTCCTAAACTATTCGTTATATGGGTCCCTACGCTGTAAAGGGCGCGCGTCGCACCGCCCGCTCACAACAGAACCGGGACAGAATTACACCTTCGTTATAGAGGTTATTTCGTTGTAGAGGCATTCGACTGTGTAGAGTGTTTCGGTCTTAAGGGTCTTAAGTGAAGTGCACGATCCTCTTCGAATGCGCGCACCACGTTACCCTCTAGGTTACTTTCCCATCTACTTTATGTCTCGTTTCTTCTTAGCTCTCCCGGTGTAGGGCAGCAAACCAGCACAAACATTAGTTAGAATTTCTCACCTGCCACCTTCCCATATTCTCCCCAAAGTAACCTTTTAGTTAACATTTAGCTCTCGTATTCCCGTGTTCTTACCTTGGACAGCGGCGACGGCGTGAACGTTGGGACTGACGAACAGCGGGCTCTTTCCGATGCTGTAGTTCGACTGACGCAGCGACCGGGTTAGCTGTTCACGTATCACCTCCGAAGTGATGGCCTCTGACCTCGCCATGGACACGGTGAAGTTCAACAGTATGCCCTGCGGCGCGCTGTCGGCTGTGTCCAAGTCGTCCGCCGCCGAGATGCTGTTCAAGTTCGACGTCACAAACTGGCTCTCCACATCCGTCTTCTTGTAAGCGTCGCTCATCTGCGGTTGCAAGCCAAGTTTGTCAGAACTGCCGTTTAAACCAGTCGCCATATCTTCAAACAAGAGAAGTTCACAGGTAGGCGGAGGTTCGAAGCAAACACGCGTCGTTGCTGGAGCCAACTTTCCGACAAGGGAGAACTGTCGCTGTCGAGGTAGCAGTTGCTGCTCTGACGAATACAGCTCCTCCTTGTCGAAACGCTAGCTGCACCAACATTTCTTGTTTGACTACTGTTGCCACGTCTTGCATGTCAAGCACACGTGCTAACGCCACGCGGAAAAAAAGGAACTTCCAGGACACGCTTTTAGTAAACTGCAGTCATCGTGGCTGTGTGGGATATTACGAACGATTTTTCTATACTTCTGAGGTATGAAATGTAGCCCACCATTATAATAAGCCCCTAAGAAAGCTCAAATGGGCCGTAAAGATTCCATTGTGGCCCAGGCGGCAACACAAGGAACCAGTAGCTCGTGGCAGATTTCCATAAGAACAGGTGGCACAAAACTAAATGCCGTTTCCAACGGCTAAGAACAGTTTATTTTTATTGCCATGTCTCGTGTAATATTCATCGCAGTAAATGACTAGAGCAAAATACGTATCTGAAACAGGGATACATTTCACTTAGATCAGCTTGACACATGAGAAAAACTGTGAAGTCAGCTGCGGAGTAGTGTGCCCCCCCTTTATTTTTTATTTTATTTATTTATTATTATTTCTTTAACAATAACGGGTAAGTATTCATGGCTACTTTTTTCTGTTTTGCGCTTCCACATTGCCATTGTGCTAGCAAATATTTAGATGGCGATATACGTAAACTTCGGGAAAACATCTTATTTTTATATCGGAAACGAAGAATAAGGACAGTAGTGAAATGTCATATATAGACGCCGATGCGCTGGTGTCCGGCGATAACTAAATTGCTGTAGCAAATGCATAAGGCATCTACGACACTTACTCCTTTCTTAGCTGCGTCGGCAATTTGTTGGAACTCGGTCGAAAGGCTGTTGGAGAGTTCCGTGCTATACGATACTGCCGATTCTCCCATCTTCACAACACGAAGGATGACAACGTACGTCTCAACCTCTGCAAAACCAAGAAAAAAAATGTGGCATCACGCAGGTGACACGAAAAGCCCAAAGGAACAAAAAAACTCGGTTCATCCTCTCAGTAGCTCGTATAGCATGCCACCAATGCTTGACATGTATAATTATTTCACCATTGCAAAATTGAAGCCACAACGTACCACCTAGAACTTTGTTGCACTTAATGGCAACGCATTGTGGGAGACTATATTAATTTTAACTGCTGAATATTTATCCACACGCATCAAAATACAATTCCAATGACATTTCTGTCTATAAACTCCCACCAAAGAAAGTTAATATTTTTTATTGAAATGAAAATAAAACAAAAAGTTGTAGTCGCCTTATAATGGTGACGGGTACTCCTTTTCTAATAGCAGAAATAACGATATATAAAAAATATGCAGTAGGAAAATGAAAAGAAACGACGGCACACAGGGTCAGAAATCCCCAGCAAACAGTCCTATACATCCACGAACATATAAATATAAAAGGCAAAAGCAAGCCGCACCACAATGAGTTTGTAAACAAAGTCACAAACGAAGTCGCAAAAGTGGCCGCGATGTAGACTATGATGAGCACGTGAACAGACGAGCAGCTACAGAGTTAAAATAACACACGCACAGAATAAGACAGCCAAGAGTGAGTTTCAGCACAGAGTGCAAATAAGTCTGACAGGCAAAAAAGTTGCCAAGTTCGCTAGCTTGAAATCCAAAATACGAAAGATTGCCCTTTCATAGAACGGTTGCGTCTAATACCTTGCATTAAGCGAGCGGTTAAAATGATCCAGAAGCTGGTAAATTCGAGTTCCCGCACTAATAAAAAAAATTTGAGTCCTTTGGAGCAGACACTTAGGATGGCTTAATTGCAAGTTTCGAGAAGCGCACGCAGAGGGGTAAAAGTCACTAAGGCTGCCGCGTGTCTTCATGTTTATATTAGTCGTCCCTATGTTTCTGTAGTGATAAGGGTAACGACTAAAAAGAAAAAAAGAAGAAACTTACCTGTGCAGGTCTTGTTGCCGTCCTGCCTTCCGTAACCAGGCTTGCAGGTGCATTGCCACGTACCATCCAACGTTTCGCGGCAGACCTCGTAGTTCGCAGTGTTGCAGCCTGGCAGACACACTGGCGGGTAGCCGTCGATAGGCGTCACCTTGCCAGGCTTGGATTTGGGCGGCCTGCTGGGCTTCGGTGTGGTCGTCGTCGTTGTCGGTGGTTTCGGGAATGGTATCTTAAACTTAGGCCCGGTCGGCATCGGCTTGGTGCTTGCCGTGTCTGGAGTCCTCGACGGTGCTCTGAATGCAATCACCGGTCGCTTGCCGTGCGCCGCGGTCGTCGTTCGAGGCGTCGTGAGGCGCCGCTGAGGCGGTCGCAACGTTGGAGGGGACTTGCTGTCGGCGGACTCCGGAGTTCTTCCCCTGACCTCGGGCGTTACCAGGACAGACGTCGTCGGTAGGTTGCCGATCGAAGAGGAGCGAGTGGGTTCCGGTCTTTCCGTTGGGAGCACCAACGTCCGGACCACGGTCGTTGTGATGGAGTTGAAGATGAGGGTCGTCGTGGTGACCGTCGTGGTGGCTTCGCTCGGCAGAGGCGTCGTCAGCTGTGCCTCAACCGAAGCGGAGGGCTCGGGCAAGGTACCCAGGATGGTGCGACTTCCGATAATGGTAGACACAAAAGTTCTCGGAGCGATGGTTGTCGTGAACACGGACGTTATCGTCAGCGGGCTGTCTCTTGTGTAATACACCTTCGTCGTCGTGAGTGTGAGTGTCCGAGTGAAGGATTCCACACTCGTGACGTACTGCGTGACGGTAGACAAGCTCGTGGACACGGACGGCAGTATCGGAACTCTTTCGCCATCGAGTTGGAAGAAGATGGTAGTAGCGCCGCTCACTGACTTGGCACCGCCGACGACAGTGGGTTGAATGGACGAAACAAGTGTCTCTGAGGAATCTTGCGTGCCTGGCAGGATGGGTGTGAAGCCCTCTCCGAAGATGGTAGTTGCTCCTGTGATCTGAACTTCGCTTGCGAGAGAAGATTGGAGCACGTTCGTGTCGGGGAAGAAGATGGTCTGGACGCCTACAACCTTTGAAAGTTCTTTCGGGTCCGATATCGTGGCATCGCCCTTACTGTCCTCCGCCCTTTGTGTGAGCTCAGTGAATTTGTCAAAGTCATCGAAGAAAATGGTCTTGTCTCCAGTGATCACACCCGTGTTAGCGTCTAACGCTGGAGTGGCGTCCGTAGAAGGCAGCGACGCCTTCTTAACGCTTCCTACGAGGTGGACAGATGTATCCTTGTCAACGCGTTCCGGAACGTCCTCTCCGTCCGCTGCGTCATCGTCGTAGTGGCTGTCCGTAGGAAGAATGAACACTGTTTCTGCGCCGGTAAACACGTCCGTGTGGAAGCCCTCTCCCATAATTGACGGCTTTCCGTGCAGAATAGAGGTGAGCGCTGGACCATCGAACGACTCACTATGCACCTGACTTCGCTCAGCGGCCGGCATGTCGGACGCGATTGCCCCAACCGGGATATAAACGGGCTCTTCAATGTTACTCACGGTCACGCCGTCACTCGGTGGAAGCGGCACGTCCTCCTTCACTTGGCTTGGTTGGAGCTCACTTGTACCATCGGTACCGTTCTTCTTGCCGTTAGACAAAAGGTGAACGATGCCTTTGATGGCTTCCCCAATATTTCCGCCGATGTTTGCATTTCCGCCAAGCACGTCCGCAAGGTCAATAATGGAACCTGGTTTTATTGGCTTCGACGGGGAGCTTGTGCCTACCTGACTACCACCAGCTCCAGAGCTAGGCGAAGACGCCGATGGAGCTTGCTCTAAGTATGGTATCTCCGTGGCAACAATGTCGGCAACCGCAGGGCCTGCTGCTTTGCTAGGAACAACATTTTGCGTTCGTGATGTGAATGTTGCCTCTGTGAGCCTCGTTAGAGAGCCATCTGTGCCAGTGACCATGAATAATGTAATGCTTGGTGGCAACGTGGTCGTTTCGTTGTCGTGACCAACATATTTACTGCTGCTTTCCAGAACGGTTGTAGACGTGACAGGTGCAGCAACCGACGGCGAAGAAAAGAAAGAACTTTCGAGTATTTCTGGGAAGAGTGAGGATGAAGGTACAAAAACTGGGGAGAGCATTGAAGATGTGAAGAGCGAGGAAACAGAATCAGAACCAATGGAATCCGTTTCTTCTTCTTGACTGGCGGCAATGTCAGTAAAGAAAATGACGGTGGAGCCATCGATAACTGTTGTGGAGACTCCCATCGATGACCTTGTGCTTTCTTCTTCAATGGATGGTGACTCAAGAATTGTGAAAGCTGGCGTCACTGTTGTTAGTGTCGGGGAAGAACTAGGGATAAAAGAGGACGAAGCGAAAAGCGTGACAGAAGACTTCTGGTGGAAGCCAGTGGAAGGACGCTTAAAACCACTACCTAAAGACGGCCTCTTTGAGTGGCTTGTTCCTGTTTTGCTGGACGGTTCCACTTTCTCTTCTTTGACGGGCTTGTACAATGAAGAAGTAATGATATTCACTTCTGGAACAAAGCTGGTTGAAGAAGAAGGCGATATGGTGGTCGAAACAAACTGTGTTATAACTTCTTCGGACGACGACACAATGGTC
Organism: Dermacentor albipictus; assembly: GCF_038994185.2. NCBI lineage: Eukaryota > Metazoa > Arthropoda > Arachnida > Ixodida > Ixodidae > Dermacentor > Dermacentor albipictus. The sequence continues at coordinate 77,529,154 of NC_091824.1, forward strand.
TCAGAATCGCTAACGAGGGTGGTGAAGTAGGTGTAAGTAGTCATGTGCGTCAGGACAGTAGGCGTTAGTCTGTAGCGTGACGACGTAGTTGATGGTTTTGAGCCTATCCTTGTGGTCACAATCTGCGGCACAACTTGTTCGCTCGAAATCACGATCTTGTCTTGACCACCGAACAGTGTAGTATAGAAAGTGTATGTAGTATATGTTGTACCAGTTGTGTACAACTTTGTGTCGTAGGGAGGCGTAGTCGACGTTGGCCGCGTGTAACGAGATGTAGAGGTCGTTGTGGGCCGTGTCGAAGCACTTGTCGAGGAAGTTGTGTGCGTAGCAACTGTGGGTATTCTTGTAGGCGCCGTGGTTCTCACTGAGGACGTGAGAGATCCGCGTGGCACAAACAAAGTGACATGAGACGTGACAACGTTTTCTCTACTGGCAATAATAGAGCTTGAGTCAGTGTAGAACGTTGTGAAGTACGTATATGTAGTGTAATAAGTCCTTACTGAGGGAACCAAATCTGCTTGAGCACCTGTGTGCGATGGCAGTACGAAAGATGGCGTGCTAGACGCAGCCGGTGCGAAGGAATGCAGCGCAGGTGTCGATATTGGCCTTGAGTAGACGGATGGTCGGGAACCAGCCCTCTCTGTTACAACTGTCGTACCAATTTCTTCAATCGAAGACAGTATTGTCTCGGTTCCTCTAAAGAATGTAACATACTGTGTCTGTGTCGTGAGATACGTCCTCGTGCTAAATTCTGGAACCGAGGTCGTTGGAGAAGGCGAGTGGGGAGACGACAGGACAGGAGTAGCCAGACCATGAGGTATGGTGATAGTAACGACGTCTGAAAGGACCTCTTCAATGGAGGTTACGATCGTACTTGTTCCTTGGAAGAATGTAATAAAGTTAGTTTGCGTCGAATATAAAGTACTCAAAACTGTTGATGGCTGCAGCTGCTGCGATTTAAGGATGTCGTTGGCTTGGTAGAGTTGTGGCTGCTGACTTGAATAATGCTGCGACAAGTACTGATCCTGGTCTGGGTAGTAGTAGCTCTGCTGCGGTTCGGGACGTGAGAAAACTGGAGTTGACTGCGGTTGAATCGACAACGTTGGCTGTACCGTTCGTGTAATTGTGAAGGACTCTGTGATGACGAACACCTGTGACTGGACCTCCTCAAACGGCGTGACCACGGAGCTTGAACCATTGAACAAAGTGGCATAAAACGTAAACGTGTTGTATGAAGTACTTGTCACTACCCGCTCACTCGTCTCCAAGTACGTGCTTGGCTCTCTGGGCTCGGGCAAGTACGGCGTTATAGTTGGGTACAAGTTCTGTGTAACCGGAATTGTAACAGTGTTGGAAATAACTTGCTCGGAGCTTGCGATAGATGAAGAGTCATCCGTAAAGAACGTTGTGAAATAGGTGTAAGTGGTGAACAAGGTCTTCGTGCTATACGACACAGAGTACGGCTGCGGCGACACATTGTGGCCATCAAAGTGTTCCTTCATCAAGACTGCATCCAGCAGCAAGGTTGGCTGCAGGGTGTAAGGCGTAGGTTGATGGGGAAACAGATGCGTAGTCGCCTCGCCATCGCCTCCGCTGGCCACAATGAGGGTCACACCATCAGAGACGCGCGTCGACAGTCCGGGCCTCTGTTGATAGTGGGATGCCAACAGGTTCAATGATGATTCATGTTTCGGCGCAGCTCCTGTAAAAATGCACATAGGCAAATGCTCAAGTATAAGCAAGGCTCTCACTATAAAAACGTAGTCTGTTAAGGTATATTTTTTTCATGTAACGAAGGCTTACCTCTGCCAATGAGTTGGGCATTCTGGTCTCCAATAATCTCCGGGAAGTGTGACGCGTGAAGGGCATTTACGACACGACTTGCAGCTAAAATAACACCAGAATTAGTTAACAACTCAGTGACATCAGACTTCAAGAGAGAACAATTGTGTAGGTTCTCTGACTTACCTACAGTCTCGGTGACGACCCTTGAGTTCGTCTCGAGGACAGTCGTGTACAGAGTCTGGTCACCCAAGGTGTACGGGACTGTGAACGTAGTTGTGGTGAAGTACGTCAGCATTACAGTCTGGGAGGGTTCAATCAAGTCGTGATCATCCACGCCATAAGTCGGCGATGCAGTCAGCGTCACTGGAGTCGACGCAGTGATGACGACTTCCTTGTAGCTTGTCTGCAATCCGAATATGACCGGAACCGACGTCGTCGTTGTAAAGGTTTCGTAGATGACGGAAGGAGTTGCTCGAATCAAGTCTGTCGGCTTGAGCCTTTTACTGACTTTCACATTGAATGGATTCTTTGTAGGCCTGGCCACACCCGCGGCATTCGTTCGGGTCACAACGTAAAACCGAGGCTTTGTGGTAATTTCAAATCGAGAAGGTCTCACAAATCTCGTGTTTAAGGAATTTGTTCTCGCCAGTTTATCCCCTGGAATGGGTCTTCGAAGCGTCACTTTAAGCCTCTTTTTGCCCCTGTGTACTTCTTGGTCTTCCGGAGTCGTCAAGGGGAATATGGCTGACGACAAAAGAGGCTCATCTCCAGTCAGCTCAGTACTTGGGTTGGGGGATGTAATGAAGAACGAGCTGAAGGGCTCGTACGCGCGAGTTGACGACAATTCTGGCGGGGCGCTATAAGCGGCCGAGTCCTCCAGGTGCTTCACAACAGGCTTAATGCGAACCCGTACGCCAGGAGCAGCCTGAAACACGCCAGACTTAAGACTGCCTGCCGACTTCACGCGTGAAGTGACGATTCTAACCTTGGCCCTTGGTGCGTTTGTCGATTCGTCCACGGGAAACAGGATTACTGGTGTCGCATGAATATTGCTCGTCGGCTGAATGTCACCACTAGCTATGGCATAAGACGGCTGCAGAGCGTCAGCGAGAAGTGAAGATCTTTCTTGGTTGGAGATGAAATCGATTTTGTTGTCCACAGCCTCTGTTGCAAAGCTCGGGTAATACGATGCAGTCGGAGCAACGTTCTCGGGAATTTGTCCGATATCAGCATCAACAATTTTGTCAAATTTAATGACTGTGCGCATCCCCAAATTCACTTCAGTTGTCGTTCCATCTACGTTTCGCGAGCCGAGGTGGACGGTTGTCACATCAAGACCAAGCGGCAAGAGGCCATTCCTGATTTTTGTCTGTGCTATGGGCGGCCGGAACGGACTGTTATCATATGCGACACTTGATGAAATCTCAGATCGGACCGAATTCTTTGTTTCAGCGCCATCAAAAAGCGTATAGTAATACGTGTAAAGAGTGTAAAACGTCCTTGGTGCAGTGAAGAGGTCCGTTAATTGCACAGTACTTGTGTCTTCTCCTCCTGGCGCATTATGCTGGGGGGACTGCGGCTCTTGTATGCGCTCGAGAACCGGTGATTCTGTCTTGAATGTAGTCTCTGTCTGTGCTATTGGTGTTGGGTGTATCTCCTTGTAAATATCACTGTTGAATATTTGAAGTCGAGATTCCAAATTGACAATTGTTGTGGCCGCTCCTTTCGTTCTTGATCCTAGATGAACAGTTGAAACCCCATCAGGCGCTGTCGTGAAGCCACCGTGGTTCTGAATGACGTTCACTATATTAGAATCCAAGGTCTCAGTCGCCACCGAAGATAAGACAGCCTCTCTGCTGTTGTAAACGGTGTCTGTTCCGTGGAGGAAGGTTGTCAAATACGTGAACGTAGTGTAATATGTAAGCGGCACCGTAGCTCCGATCTCTAGCGACACTCTTGGGCTGACAATATTTTGCCCTGGTGATAACACCTGGCTTGAAAGAGGTGGAGGCGCAGCAACACTTAGGGGCACTAGCTCATTCGCATTGTTTCCGTTGTTTATTGGTCCCCGCGCCTGCAGGCTGTTGATTGATGGTCTCCTGTTCAAGACGACCTTTCTCCTTTGACCGCTTTTACCTTCCCCAGGTTTTTTCACACGAATTATTCGCCTGAATTGATGGGAGGCAGGCGTTGTGTCTTCCACTAGGTCGGCAGAATTCTCCCGATTCTGTTCGACGGGCGCCGCCGAATGAGGATCAAATGTAGGTTCCGTCGAGACTGGAGGTAAAGAAGGCGGTGGTTCAGGAAATCTGGATACCGGAGACAGGTACTGGTCCGACGCGGGAGCGAAGTACTGTTGGGACACGGGGGCAAATACCTCTTTAGATACAGGGGCAAAATACTCTTGCGACACAGGGGCAAAATACTCTTGCGAAGCGGGCCCGAAATACTCGAGGGACTGTTGTGACGATCCCAGAACTCTGTTGAAATCTATCGAGTCGGCCGAAACAAAAACGTGCGTCGGCTCAATATTAAAAGAGCTTAGCTGAACCGCGGGTGTGGACACAACAGGCCGCGTTTTCCGCACGAGCGACGTCTTCCTCTCTCCGTGGTGATTCGAATTAGTCGGCCGAATTCTTCTAAACACTGTTCGGCGGGAGTTTCGAGTCGGCGACACAGGTTCCGGCTGTGGTGGCGGTGGAGGAGGAGGAACAGGGACCTCTAGGGGCACATTGTTGAAGTCATGTGCAGGGGGTGGACCTGGAGGTTGCTCGGCCACTGGAACGAAGTTCTGCACAGGCTGGAGCTGCGTAAAGCGATCGTGTTGCTCCGGCGCGCGGGGCGAATACGGCTCTGCTTGGGCGAACTGCTGTGGCACGGGGGGCGAGTACTGATAGGGAACGTTGGGACTGAACCCTGGGAATGACTGCTGGTTCACGCCTGTCTCGAAGTGATCGTAAGGGACGCCATGCCCTAAGCCAGCCTGCTGCGTTACCTCAGCAGGAACTCTAAGCACATCTTGCGGTTGCTGCCGCTGCTGCTGTTGAACGACCGGTACTACGTTTTGGTGCGGACCAAAGTGGTTAAATCCGCCATCGTCTTGGTTGAATGGGGTGTCCACCTGTGGCCGGTAGTCCTCATATCTGGTCGGTGCACCTGCCGGGGAGAACGTCCGAGTTACCGTAACGCGGCGGACCTTCTTTGAACCGTCACCAAGAGATCCTTCACCATGAGGGGCAGGTCTAAGAACTTTGATCCTTCTCACTCTGCCTTGGGGGAGTGCAGAGGTTTCCAGTCCCGAAAGAGCAACCGCATCCGCCGTGATTTCATGATTAGGTGGAGACGCCAAAGGGTCAGTAAGAGTAGCCACAACCTCCGGTGCCGAGAAGGAGTATCCACCACCCACAAAGGAAGACGACAAAAAATTGTCCAGAGAAGGAGAAGGGAGAATGTGATGAGAGGAAAGAGCAGGCAAAGGGGTTTCGAGAAGATTACCTGGACTGTAGGCTTGATGGTCGTCACCGAAATGAAAAGCGGAGCTTGGCTCTTGAGGCGGGTTCAGGTCCACAGGATCTTGAACAATATGAGGCGGTCTTCTACGAATGAAGCCTCCATGAGGGCCCCTGAATTCATTTGGTGAAGAGTCGTCCAGGATTGCTCTGTTCCTGTGCACAGGTCTTCGAAACACTCGCCCACGACGCACACCGGTACGCGCGACGCCTTCAGCGGGCACATCTTGAACGGCGCCGGCGTTGTCGAAGCCAGGCTGGTGAGCCCCGCTGTTGTCTACAAGAGCTTCCGGCGTGGAGAGGTGCAGCGGCTGCACTCGCGTTGCACGAACACGACTTCTTCCACGAATACGCGTGAAATCTGCGGCTGGTCTCACACCTTCGTCTTCGGTTTCTTCGAACTGCTGCAACTTTCGAGAGACGAACTTTCTGCCGATGCCATACTTGTCTTCAGGGCTGACATCAGGCGCAGCAGTTGGCTTCTTTTCAGCTTTCCACTTCTTAGCAGAGCCACCTTTGGTCGGCTTTGGCAGCACCGGGATGTCGGTAGCGAGTTGCTCGTAAACCTCGGTGATCGGACCCATGGAGATGGTCGTCACTTCGTCAGCGTCCGAAATGCTTTCAGAAGCTGCGCTGTGTGGGCTTCGAGACTGTGCCAAAGACCAGGATGATGCACGGCCTAGCGAGGGCTCGATCCCGGAGCTGAAAAGCGCTACCTCTTCAGAACGGTCGCCTCCGGGTACTTCATCCTGTCTGGACCCGTCGACGGCAACTCCTATGAACGCTGTGGAAGCCAAAGTGGCAAATTCAGAAGCCTTGTCGGGAACGCTTCTCGCTACTTTAGTGTGAAAGAAATGCTGAGGCTGCTGATAAAATGGAACAGTGACAGTAGTAACTACGGGAATGACGTCCCCCTGGTCCCCAGTGACATATAGAGTGAGCATTGTTGTTAGCTGAGGTACCGCAAAATAAGGCTGCGGTATGAAAGGGGCCGCTGTTTGAATATGGGGAACAGGGACGGACGCAGTCTTCGTCACTGTTGACTCAGAAAATTTGGTTGTAGTAACGGTGCTAAGAACCGTCCTTCCACGAAGAACAATGGGCAACACTGTCGAGGTCACAATTGTTTCCGTTGTTACATACGAAGAGGTCAGTAGGCTAAAATCTTGGTTAGGGATCTGCGGGTAAAAGGGGACTGGAAAGCCAGGAGGGTTCGTGGCTGGTGTGGTTGGAATGACCTCTGGGGTTATGGTACTGTACAGGGTTGTGAGTTGGGTTAAGACAGTCGTCTCGGTTATTGTGTCAGTACGGGTGCTGAACCCTATCTTTATTGGAAGGAGCCTAAACTGCTGCAAGTCGCTGGTGGTAATGAGCACTTCTGTGAATGTCGTGTAAGGGCCATTCGCGTCGCTCCTGGAATTCAGGATCGTCTTTGTCCGTCCTGACTCGTCGACTGCCGTCGAGTACAGTGTAGCCTGAATGACGCTGGATGCTAGAGCTGTAGTCGTCAAAGTCGCGTATGAGGTCTTGAAGCCATGGTATATAGGGAGAGTTTTTACGGTCGTTATCACAGAAGTGACTGTTATGGGGGGCTTTGTCGATGGGCGGCCAGTCGAAGTCAGCGACGTTCTACGGGCCCTAGGGTTGTAAGAAGATCGTCTCCTGTTTCCGCGAAGTCTAGCGAAGGGCAAATTTGGTGACTCTTCTTCGTCCTTTACAGTGTTGAATGAGGATTTTAAGTTTGGTGCCCTAGCTCTGTTTTGGTTACGACGGCCTTTAGCTATCGGGTTTTGTCGCCCACGGTTTCTCGCGTTTGAGTGCGTGTCTTCATTAGAATCCTCTTCGTCAGTGTGCTGTTGTGGTCTTACTAACGGCCTTACTCCTAAATTACCCCTCCCTCGTACATTTGGCGAGCCTCTTGACGGCGGTTTAAGACGACCGCGGCCACGGGGATTCCGCTCAGCTTTGTAGTCATCATCCTCTTCGTAATCAGAGTATTCTTCCTCGGATTTTGCCCTGTTCGGACTTATTCCATAAGTATTCTCTACTGCAGAGGGCCTCGTCCTTGTGAAAGGTGCCCTGGCAGGCGGAGATTTGGCTCCCAACGGTCTCGCTGAACCTCTCCGCCGTCCCAAGTGCAACTGCGGCGTGGCTGCAGAGCTGTGCACGGCCTCTTCGGCTTCTATCTCTTCTTCCTCTGGCTTTTCTTCCTTTAAGGGACGTCGCCTGTTCGTTCTCTGTCTTCCATGCGGTCTCCTTATTTGAAGAGTGAAGGATGGCTTGTTGACTACCCTTGATGGCGGAGCAAAAGGAACGCGTTCTCTTCTGAAAGGTCTGATGTTTACGCCTGAAGGAGGCGAAGCCTGCTTGCTGTCTTCATTTCTGCTTGCCTGTGACTTTGACCGAGCAGACACTTGTTCGTAGTCATCATCATGATAAAGGTCGTATTCTTCGTCTTCTGCTTGGTGCTTGAGTTGGTGCGCTGTCTGTGGTTGGCGAGGACCTCTGGTGTATCCCGCTCGCGTTGGCCGATGCCGCTTAGACGAGCGTGGTTCGGGTGTCTGAAGCTGTTTCTCTTCATATTCGTTGTAATCTTCGTCTTCCTCGTCAAGGAACTCATTTCTTCCGTAATCTTCTGGCTCCTCCTCTTCATCCCTGAAGTCACCCGGCGCGCGGTGATTAGGCCTCTTAATCCCATTAGGACGCCTTCTGGTAGGGAATATTGGCCTTATTCGGGACGTCACTGTCTCTTGGACTTCAGTCGACTGTTTCTCCAGAATTTCGTTCGTGTGGCTTGATTCTGTCGACACACTTGTTTCTACAAACGTATGAATTTCTATTGACTTGCTGTCGGGTATCTGCGCGATCGCGGGTGTCGACTCAGCAACTGTTGACTTGGTTTCTTCGGTACTTATTGAAGAATAAAGAACTACTTCATCTATAGTTGGGACGATAGTCTTATCGTCAAGAGATGAGTCAATGCGTATCGCCGTAGTGAGACCAATTTCCTCAAGTATATTGTCGGTTGTCGTGTCTAGTTCCACAATGTTTACGCTATTCTTCGACGATGACGAAATCGGCAAGTGTAGTGTGCTTATCGCTTCGACGCTAGCTGATGGGCTCAACGTAATGGTGTAGTCCTCCGAGGAATCGGTAGTACGGTGCACGTTGGGTGACTGAAGCGTAATTATAGAAGGTTCTTGTGCGATAATTGTTGTAGCTTCCCAATTTGGACTGGACACTGGTGATGACGATAATAAACTCCATCTAGAGTGTTCACTAAGCGTAAGCGTCAATGTGCTTGAAGGGATGAGGGCAGATAACGAGCTATAGAAGCTGGAGAGGAGGTTCACAGATTCAGACTTGCTTGTTGTTGATTGGGCATATTTTGTTGTTGTAGTCCTTGCTAGGTGGGCGTAAAAACCATTGATGAACGTACCATAAATATCTGTTGTATACTCCGTCACGTAACCATCATGTACATCAGACCTCACCGAGCGGGATACAAGTCCAGTTTTTAGTGCTTCTGTTGTTGAAGATGGTGCTATAGTACGCGGTATTATGCTTGACGTACTTCGTGCAACGTGTGCATAAAATCCGTTAATGTACGTCCCGTACACATTTGTCGTGTGGAGAGTAGTGGCTCCGTTCCTGATTTCTGTGCTGACTTCACTTGATATTAGCGTTTCCGTGTTTGCTATCACTGCTGGTGCCTGGGTCGCCTTGACTAAGGCAGGCTGCAAGACACTGGATGTCTTCCGTGCAATGTGAGCGTAGAAACCGTTGATGTAGGTGCCATGTATCTCTGTCGTGTGAAGAGTCGTCCTTCCGTTTTGTACCTCTGTGCTCACAATTGATGAAACCAATCCCGTTTTCTGGCTTTCTGTCTTCTCTGATTCCTTGCTAGTCTGTGTAGGCGTTATAATTCGACGTGTCGATCTTCCATATTGAGCGTAGGCGTCTCCGATATAAGTGCCATACACTTCAGACACGTGTAGTGTGGTTGATCCGCCGTGAATTTCACTGCTGAAAACACTGGACGAAAGCAGTCCCGTCTTCTGCAGGAATGGCTGCGATGCTGCTTTCGTGCTGGTGGGCTTTATTGTCTCGGTGCGCGTCGAAGTCTTCGCGATCTGTGCGTACAAGCCGCCCACGCTAGTGCCGTGTATTTCCGTAGTGTAATACGTAACGACACCTCCGTGCGTAACGCTTTGGACCGTGGACGAAATTATGCCTGTCAGCTTGGCTGCAGTGGTCGGCGTGGCGGCGTCAGAGGCTCTAGTGCTGGGTGCAGCTCCCGTTAGCACACGAGACGTCGTGCGTGCCACTTGCGCGTACAGGTCACCGACAAACGTGCCATATATATTTGTCACCACTTCCGTTGAAGTCCCTCCGTTGACAACTGTGTTCGTTCGTGCCGACAGAAGCCCCGTCGTGTAGCTCTTGGTCTTCGTCTGCTGGGACGGAACACTTGTGCGTGTAGGTATCTGGGTGCTAGTTGCCTGTACAAAGGTGTTTTTGGTCGGTTTGAGCACCTCCGACGCTGTAGACGCTACGTGGGCATAAAATCCGTTTACGAACGTGCCGTAGACGTGTGTCTTCCAAACAGTCGTCGTCGCGTCGTGGATTTCTGTGTTGACTAGCGAGGAGATGAGGCCCGTTTTGTACTCTTGGTTCTTCGTAATACTAGACGCTGACTTAGAAGCTTGAGGTTTGATCACAGTAGACGTCGTCTGAGCGACATGGGCATACATGCCCCGAATGTACGTTCCATAAATATTAGTCGTGTAGGCAGTGGTGGTGCTGTCGTGGATGACCGTGTTAGCTATAGAAGATATCAGACCCGTCGGGCGCGTCTGTGCAGGGGAGCCAGGAGACGTAGACCGCTCTTGCCTCGGCGGAAGGTGCGAGGCGCTCTGCTGATTCTGGTCGGAGAAGACTCGCACGGCCGTGGAGACTACTTGAGCGTAGGCGCCGTTAATGAAAGTACCGTACACTTCCGTAGCGTAGACTGTCGTCGCTCCGTTTCGCACTGCCCTTGCTTCGGCTGACTGAATGAGACCCACGGGATGATCCTTGGCTTTATCGGAAGGGCTTCCTTCGTTTCCTGCGGAACGTGCCACGAGACCAGGCTTGTGTCTGTTAGCCGACGCTGCCTCCTCGTCTGTGACAACAAACTGGTCCGGCAAAGAAAACTCGTTGTCTTTGCTGCTGAGAGAAAGCAGTTTCCTCGCCTGCGGCCTCCGGTTCTGGCTCAGCTCAACAGAATCTTCGCCAGCCACAGTATTGGTTTCCGCTTTGTTTGCATCTCGGATTCGCTTGCGCGCGGGCACTTCGGTCGTCGTTCTCGTGGGCAGGACGACGTCAGTGAAGACGTTAGTTATGACTTCAAGTCGTGTCGAGACACTCGGCTTGCCGTCGCTCAGGACAGTGGTGAAGTGCGAGAAGGTTGTGTAGAACGTCAGCGGTGAAGGCGTTGCTAGAAAAGACGGCTCCAGTCGGGCAGTCCTGCGCAGCCCCTCGTAATCTTTCTCATTGCGCCTGGCCTCACGGTAGTAGACGGATGGCTTCAGATAGACAGCTGGTTCTGAGAGAGCTTGTTCAGGACGTGTTTGCGGATGCTGGTAAAGTTGTGTGTCGGACAGGAAGACAGAAGAGGCCGATGACTTTGGCAGAAACCGCTGCGGCGGGAGCCTCGAGCCCTTTTGTGAGTTTGCGTTATGGCGCAAGTGCGCGAAAGTAGTCGTTGTGCCGTCCCTTAAGGGGCTTCTTGGGAACCTACCTGAAAAATCATGACAACCCCGCGTCAAACCAGCTTCGAAGCGCGCACTTACGACTTCTTTATATAGTCAAACTCTGGCGTTTCCTCCCCGAGAAGCAGAGAAAAAAAAAGAACAAGGAAAAAGAAGGCCGGGGAAGCGGAAGCGTGTAGCGGCACAAGCAACATGCGTACACGAACGCACTTCTATTAATGGGTAAAAATGATTTTCCAAGGTAATCGTCAGCATGAGTAGTTAGTCAAGGTTTCTACATGTTTGGTATTTGTTACGCAATCTCCTGGAGTAGTGGCGTTAAGCTACGCAATAAACAAGGTGTCATGAGGTTCGACGTAAGCTACTCCTCACAGTAAGCATGATAATCAGTTAACAAGGGCAACACAGTTATATGAATCAGGTAAGAGCTATTAACATCTTTGTGTATCTACCAGATTTAAGTTAGAACACTTTACACTACTAAAATACGGTATTAAAGCGGCAGTGCGAATTCAAGCAGGGCGCAAGCGTATTTACATGCCGCAAGCATGCCAGCAGCTGGAATACGCAGCGCACAGAAGCCGTTCACTTTCAGTTAGAGCAAGCCAATTAGCAACGGTCACTGGCAAAGCGGCTCGGGCCAGGTGGGGTCTGCCAGCCGTGCGTGGTCTGCAAGCGCGCTACAAGCGGAACAGCCGAGGCACGAGCTATTTGGAAGAGGCCTCCCTGAGAGCAGTGTTTCTTCTACCGCATATGATTGCGTATCAAATTCTTACGTCTGTCATGCCATTTCACTTTAGTTTGAAGGAGCTTAGTTGTGTGCACGCTGGCTCTGGTTCAAAGCTGACGCCCGTCAGAGGGAGAGCGGGCAAAAAAAGGAGAGAACAGCGCGAGGGAGGAGGGGTGGAGGGCAAGGGGTCGGGGAATTGTTTTTGTTGGTAGGGTCGCAGCGTTAGCGACCTGTGGTCGGCTCTTTACACTGACATCTTGGGGTCTTCGCAGTCTATCTTGACAACGACGAACGAGGGGACGTCCTTCATAGCGTAGCGTCAGCGAGACGTTGCGTAGAGAGTTCCCGCGCAAGCGTCCATCCGTCGAGTTCTCTGACCCGCTCCAAAGAACTTTCCCGCAGACAGCTGCTCGTCGAGAGGCTCGCTCAAACACGTTGCTGGTTGCCGTTAGAAGGGTCCACTGTTCGAGAGGGAAGTCCGAGCTTCTTTCCGCCGGAATGAGCAGGAAGGAAATGGGCAAGTAGGGAAGGGGCACTCAACGCTCACTCCGTTTGTTCTATGCAAGTATGGTGCGATCGTGTTTCTCTCTCGCTCATCTGTCTCTCTCCCTTTTGTTTTCTTTGTGCTGTATTTTTGTCTGCTAACCTCGTCATTGTTACGGGGTCATTGGTTGTGCGACAGTGTCCCATTGTTCTTCGTTGGAGGCATACACAGCCTTCAGATTACTCTCCTATTACGGCTAAAGGACGTGACGGCGACTATGGTCGCCCAAGAGGAAGTGAATACGTCTGCCGTGCTTGCCCGCTAGAGACACTAATCCAAATCTCAGCATGCACAACATTAGGCGCTTAGGGTTGAAAACGCACACATGGGTTACAAGCGTAAACAGTCAAAGACACTAAGAACCAAGAAAAAATATTACAGACAGTAACACTTTGAACCGGTTAGCATTAGTAAAACACACTAAAGCGTCAAAGAGAGGCCTCCCCAAAAAGGTAACCAAACGGGCGATCACGACACGCCGCACCGCTAGGTACGATGAACACGTCACAAAACGCCATAAGTACGAGGTGCTGCGTGCGATTAGCAAGCTAAAAGAGGAAGCGGCTGAGCGGAGTTTTACAAAGGGGGGTTTAGTGTTTTAGTAGATTAAGTGAAAGGGAGCGTAAAATAACTGTGTTTACCATGACTCAGCATCTTTCTGCCGGGCCGAGCTTGGGGAGCATTTACGTCATCAGAGAGCCCTCTTTGGGCTCGGTGTCGGGGCACTTGGGACAGCGTATCTCCGCGTCCACCAACCAGTTCGTACTCGGCTTGCGCCAACCCTCTGTCAGTTATGGCGAACGGCACTCTGGTTGCCAGAGAGGATCGTCGACGTCTGGAAGGCTCTATCTTCTGGAAGACCGGGAGCTGTTCTTGGACGCGATCTTGCACGTGATCTAGCCTGGACTGAATATGGCCTTGCTGGAGATCTTGCTTGCTTGGCTCGGGCGCGACCAATGCCCTCGTGGGCAGCACAATGCCGGACACAATGTCGGTGTACGTCTCGTACCGAGTCTGGACGACTGGCCGTCCGCCTTCGAGGATTGTTGTGAAGTGGGTATAAGTGGTGTAGTAAGTCGTAGGCGTTGGCTGTATCTGCGGTCCCGGTGCCAGAGTGTGCGTTATCGCTGCAGTCTGCTGATGTGGACCACCGTCATGCGAGCGGCCCTCTACGTATCCCGCTGGGCAGGTGCGGCACAGAGCACCTAACACGGTGTTCGTCACCGTCTCCTTTCGTGTGTTTACTATGGCACTGCCGTCAACATAGCGTGTCGTGAAATAAGTGTACGTAGTATGGTACGTTCTGTATGGCCCCGTCTCCGCTGGCCTTACCCGCGCCCCTACTGCCGGCGTCGCGTATTCGGTGAGGGTAACGGTTGCAACATTTGTGACCGTCTCGTACCGGGTGTCGACGACCGGCCGACCATCCAAATAGTGCGTCGTATAGAAAGTGTAGGTTGTGTAAGCTGTGTGGTGAGGCGCATAGCCAGGCACTGTCGAGTAAAGAGGCCTGTACACTTGCGTAGGTCGAATTCGTGCTTGCTCTGTCACTGTAACAGTCACGTAGTCAGTTACTGTCTCGTAGCGCGTCTCGACAGTTGGTCGGCCATGAATTAGCCTTGTAGTGAAGTAGGTGTAGGTTGTGTACACCGTATCTCTAACCGGGGTGGGCCGTATGATCACAGGTCGATAGGCGCCCGTAGGTTGAATGGCACGGCCAGCCACTCCGTCATCTCTTGTCCGCGTAACATAGTTCGTTAACGTCTCATATCTTGTGGACACCGTTGGTTTTCCGTGAATCACACTGGTTGTAAAATACGTGTAGGTGGTGTAAAATGTATCAACTGCTGTCGCTGGCTGGTGAGGTACGACAGGTTGAACCACTGTTGGCCTTGTTCGTTGGTGAATCGGCTCTTCAGTGACCGTAACCGTGACGTAGTTCGTTACCGTATCATAGCGTGTTGATGTCACCGGTCGACCTGCGACAAGCACAGTTGAGTAGTAGGTATGAGTTGTGTATTGCGGTTGCTGTCTGCAATGGATACAGCCTGGAACGGCGATGACTTGTGAAGGCCTGTGCTCGTAGACTGTTTGCCCCGGCGTCACAGTAACGTAGTTTGTAAGCGTTACGTAGCGCGTCGATGTCACTGGCCGTCCTTGAAAGAACTCCGTGATGTAGTCTGTATGAGTGACATACGCAGTCTTTATGTCAGATCTGCACCGAATGCACCCCGTGACTCCTTGGTAAGAAGGATAGGCGCGCACTGGCTCGGTACGATGGATCTGGTCGTGGAATATTGTTCTGGTAGGTGCGATGCGCTGAGTAGGATAGTGAACTGAAGAAATGACTTGTAGATTGCTGGCAACCGATGTACGTCCATCTGGCTTTAGGTATGTAGTGAAGTAGGTAAACGTTGTGTAGTACGTGACTGGAGTAGCGTATATTTGGTCTCCTCTTGCCTCCGCGACAGCGAGGTCATCCGGATCGGCATTCCTCTTGTTCCTAACTACAATCAGAGGTGCCCCCAAAGCACTGGTGATGTGTGCACCAGTCGGCGGTGGAAGCCTTGTCCGACTTCTAAAGGTTGGCGTTCTGAGCCTAAACTTTAGTGGTGATTTCTGGAATCTTGAGGAAGCCTTCTGAAAGCTTGAATCAAGTTTTGGTGTAAACGATGGACTTGGCGCAGGAGTGGCGCTTTGCTGAGCAGCTAAATCGGCGACAATAGATTCAGTGTCAGACCTAGCCTCACTGGAACTGCTCTCTGCTGCTTTGGAGCTTGATATGTGCGTCGATTCGGTTGACTCAACTGACGACTGCAAATCACTGTGGTCAACCTCAAGGCCTGCTGGCAGCGTGGGAGCCGTAGCAGCGGTGGGGCCCACGACGTTAGAAACAACTTCCGTCCTGCTTGATAGTACTGAGCTGCCATCAGTGTAAAGCGTCGTGTAGTAGGTATAAGTAGTGTAGTGGGTAACCGGCACATTACGAAGAAGCTCTCGCAGGTCGATGCCCTCAGGAAGCGAGCTAAGCAGAGGAGGCGTCTCTTCCGTCATCGATGCCTCTGTGGGCTGGGCCTCGGGAGAAACACTTGTAGGTGACACGCCTGTGATAATGTCATGTGGTGTCATAGTCACGTAGTTCGTCACGATTTCCTCCCTGCTGGATACAGTCGGGCTTTCGTCAGTTTCAAACGTAGTGAAGTATGTATAAGTAGTATAGTATGTGCGAACGATGGTACTGCTTTCAAGATTGCGCTTCGTCTCTTCGAGGTGAGGAGTCCCTGTCGGTTTCGAAATCATGTTCGTTACCGTCTCTTCTCGGCTTGATATCACCGGTGTACCATCTTCGTAAAATGTCGTATAGTACGTGTAAGTTGTAAACATAGTGTGCATTCCTGCCGTCGGAGTAGCTTCAATGATGCTTTCTGCAGCTTCTTCAGATGTTGGTGTGGACGAGTGGGTAAGAGTTTTTGTAATGGCCGACGTTTTTGATATAAAGGAAACTCGAGGAGTTCCATCTCGGTACACCGTAACTGGGGACAGTATGGTTGTGTAGGTCGTTATAATCGATGGCACTGGCGTAGACTGGTCGGCAGCTGTTTTCGGGTATTTCGTAACTACGTTCGTCTTGACACTCTCGCGGCTTTTTACAGACTTGGTTCCTCCTCTATTAACTGTGGTGAAATACGTGTACGTGGTGTAGTAAGTGGATACAACAGGTGCTGTGATGAGTTCAGTAGTACTTGGTTGAGAAATTGTCTTGACCTTGGACACAACTTGCGTGCGATTTCTGATAGTTGTGCTACCTCCACGTACGAACGTCGTGTAGTACGTGTAGGTCGTATAGACCGTGGACAAAAGATCCGTCTTCGTTGGTTCTATCAAATCACTTGGCTGTGTCGTCATCGTTGCATCACTCCCTCGAACTGTGTTCGATACAATCTCTTCCCGGCTAGTAACGGTTGATGTTCCATCCTTGAGAAGTGTCGTGAAATAGGTATATGTGGTATAGTATGTTGTCACTGGAACCATCGACGTTGGTGAAATCTTCTTTAAGCTATCATGCACTGGGTCTTCCGAACCACTTGAGGAGCCGTAAAGTATATTTGAAACTGTTTCCAAGCTGCTTGTCACGCTGGAAGTACCGTCCTTGAAGAGCGTTGTAAGGTAAGTGTAAGTTGTGAAGTAGGTCGTGGGGGCCGCTTCTAAAGGCGGTGTCGCTTTTGAGGAAGTAGTATCATCCGTTTCGGAGCTTTCACTAGGATTTTGTGCATGTGGGTCTTCTTGCCCAGTACCAGAAGCAGCATCGTAGCCCGGGGACGTTTCGAGATAAACTTGAGTGGCTGTAGGCGAAATTTTTTCGCTATCCACATTTTCTTCAGAAGGAGCCAGCAGGTCCGACATAGTTTTCTCGCTGACAGATACAAGTGTTGAGCCGTCCAATGTATAGGTGCTTTGGTACGTATAAGTTGTCATCACTGTCGCTGGTTGTGAAGGGTCCAGTGGGAGCATTGATTTCTCTGGCGCGATAGTGTCAAAGCCATGTTTCCTAGCCTCTTCATACTCCTCGCTATTCTCGAACACTTGAGACGTTGTGACTTCTCTGCTTGACACAATACTATCGCTGGGACCTGGCAGTGTCGTGTAGTAAGTGAATGTAGAATAGTGTGTGATGGGGTATGATGTCACTGTCGCTGCTTCCTGCTGCGGTGGTACCACGGTGTCTATAATTCTTCCTTGTAGCGTTGACTGCGTCTGATCGTTTCCAAGTTGAGAAGGCAGATCCTGACCGGGCAGTACAAAACCATCAGTCAGGAGTCGAACTTCATCAGTGTGCACAAGATCATCTTCGAACTCGCTTGCGGGGTCAGCTCCTGGCAAAATAAATCCCATGGTGATAATTTTTGGCTTGTCTTCTTCCGGGCTCGCAGACGCCGTCGGCGGCTGGTCATAGTCATACTCCTTCGTGCTCTCTTGTGTGCTAGGGAGGATGAACCCGTCTGTCAAGACTGCAACGTCTGATGTTGACGAGGGTGAAGTGTAAGATGGCTCGATCGACGGAACTAGTGTCGAAACGTGCAGGTCATCTGATAGTTCTACGACTGATGGTTGCTCTTGTCCAGACAATGCTGTTTCGTAGCTGTCTTCAACAACACGTGACTGGTTTATGAGAGGAACAGCGAAATTAGAAGTGATACTGTATACGTCCAAAGAATCATGAGCTCCTTCACCACTTTCAGCTTGAGGCGTCTCTTCTGTAGCGGGAGCAGGGGCCTCAGTGCCTTCCTCAAGTTCTTGTTCGGTCACAGCCCGATCGGATACTCCTTCGATCTGGATGTCACTAGGGAGTACAAGACCAGGAGCTGGAGGTGGAGCTTTTGGGGTTGTAACTTCTTCCATCATTTCTGTCTTTGACTGTGTATAAAATATGCTCGATGTGCTTTGAATGACGTGCGCGTACCTTCCACCGATTACTGTGCCAATAATTAGGGTTGTCCACTCAGTAGTCATGTCACCGTTGATATCTGTGCCTGTTATAGAGCTCACTAAACCAGTCTTGTATGTTTTCTTTCTCTTAGGTGTGGGTGTCGAAAGGGCAGGGCGCGTCGGTGTTACCGGATACTTTTCCGTCTTCGACCCTTCAATCATAGATACCATAACTGTCTCTGAAGGCTGGACAGAACTGCTGCGTTCCTGTGTCCTGCTTATTGGTGAATCCACGTCTTGGTCTTTTGAAGCCGGAAATAAGTATGAGGACAAGAAGTTGGGTGTCACTAGGCCCTCAGGGCTGAAGCTTGAAGAACGAACAAGGTTTTCATATACGTGACTGTCGTAAAGGTAATCTTCCGTGTATTCAGAACTGCCGATGTTTGGTTCAGCGGCGAGGGAATGAACGTGTCCCTCCAATTCAGCGTCGTCATATTTTGGCAGACGAGATTTGACTAGCATTGGGATCGTTGATGTGTACATTGTACTCAGCATTTCTACGCCACCCTTAAATGTAGACGTTAACATAGATAATTTCGACACGAACTCTCTTGTTTCGGTACCATATGTAGAGTCCTTTCGCTTTGCTGATGACGAAGTTGTCTGCGGTTTTCGTGTGGGAATGTTGAATGGGTTGTAGATGTCTTCTTCGTGTGGCCGTCTAGTATTTCCAAAGTCGAATGAAGTTCCCGTTGCCGCCGGTTGAAACACAACTTCCGTGCCAGATATAGTCGTCGTGAAGTCTACAAAGCCAAATAAGGTCACTCTGTTCTTTTTTGTAGATTTATTCTGCTCGTTGTCTTGGTCGCTAAAAGCATCCGTTGCGAATATGTCACCTGCATCGTCGGTGTATTCGTCCTGATTGGAACCGACGGTTCTTGTCGGCCTGATATCCTTCACCGGCGTAGGTGTCAGTAGTTCAGGCCTAAAAGCCTCGATGTTAAAGTTGTTAACCGGGTGTCTCATTCTAACCATAACGACGGGATCTTCTTCTTCTTCTCGTACCGGCGGAGTGTCGTAGTCGTGATCGACTTCTTCCAGAAACTCGTCAGCTGTTCTGGACGTGTCCGAAACAGGAGACGTTGTATAGAGCCCCAGGTGTTGAGGAAGGAAGAATTTGTCCGTTATTATAGTTGCTCCGTCCATGGGGGCGATTCTCCTGCCTGTAGCCGTTGGCTCGAACTTCTTTCCATGCCTGTAGAGTGTTGGAGTGGCCTTTTTGTGAGTCGTTGAACTGGTCTTTTCTCGTCGACTCTGAGCCGGCATCGAGCTCAACGTGACGTGCATTGTGCTAGCTGTCGACATGCGAGATCGTGTCATGCCTTCTATTGTGATAGGCTCAGAACCTTCGATGAGCATTCCGGTCATGGATTCACCGCCATGTGCACTGCCTGATCCGAAAATGAGGTAGTCCGAACGGGGCGCCTCTGTTGGTGAAATGGAAGACACAGTCTGAGAGGGCAGCAGTATGCCTATCTTGTGAGAAATGTCCAGGACCACGCCTTTCTGGTTGCCTGACCGAATGTCGAATTGTTCTGATCTCGTGGCCTCTTGCGGAAGCGAGGGCGTAGCGTCGACCGGCAGCTGTCTGTTGCCAAAAAAGAACATGTACGTCTTTGCATCGTGACCCTCTGTGTTGACGTAGGTACCCGTAAAAACCTTGTACGTCACATGATCAGATCCTGTTCCCTGTACGAGAAGACCTTCCGTACCCGTGACGGTTATAACTGGCACCTCACTATCTTTTTCTTCGCTAAGCTCCGATATTTGGCCGCTTTTGATGTTGAGGCCCACTACAGTGGTCGATTTCGTGCCTGGAAGTGCGCTTAGCAAGGACGCTTGTGTAGTCCTGGTTGGCTGAACCTCCGTCGTAACAGCCGAGGACAGCTCGTTGACGGCCGTCTGAAAGACCTTTCCGGAACTCAGTGATCCGAAGCTCTGCACGCCATGCGTAGTATGCGGCCGCTGTCTTCTGCCTTCTTGTTGAGCGGAGTCTTCAACTTCGTTGAGGGACGGCGCAAGCTCGAGTACCGTGGAATGGGTGGACAAGATCTGACTGTACGTGCCCTCGACGTACTCTCGTCGTATTTCGGTCGTGTGCAGTGTTGTTTGTTCAGCGTTGACTTCGGTGCGGGTGAGAGTGGCCAGGGCGCCCGTGGGCTCGATCAGAGCCACGCTCACTTCCGCAGCTTCTGCCTGGTGGTCCAGTCCCACGGTGTATGTCATTAGGCCCGAATGCCGCGCCCTTCTCCTCCGTTCAGAGTCTGGCCAGACAAACAGCACAGCACTAGTCAGTGCCTGTGACCTTTGTTGCCGCTACAGTCTAGCACACAAGTTGCACGTTGATAACAATTAGATTTTTTTTTCACAATCACTCATTAACGTGCGACTAGACAGAATATCAGTGACTTATCATCGTCGAAAAATAGTCTTGTCTGCACTGACAATCCTGCTAAAGAACTACTTGGCGGCAAAAAAGATCACATTGGAAAACCTCAAGCGCTGTGCGGTTATAAAGATTGCCTGCTGCCGTGTCGACATGCCGTCACTAGCAAAACCATTCTTCATAGCCAGAAAACAAGCGGGACAAGTGCTGTTGTAGGCTTTAACATAGGACATGAGTCCCACGAGGCATAACAACGGCATATTATACGCAAGATGAAGTTGCTACGCATTCGCGTCTCGGTGAGGGACGCAATGTCGCATCTGACCTATTTGACTAAATGCGGTTTGCAAGCTCCCCAAACCGCCCACACTATTATTGGCGGTAAATGTAGCTTTCTTTCACAAAATAACTGAGTTCTTGATAACCTTATCACTGTGGAAATCAAACAGCGCTGCTAGAAGTGTCCATAATCGTTGCAGCTGTGTGTTCAACGTCGATTGCGCTGTAAAGGCGCTTTATATTCATTGTCACTCATATTTCCGGGAATTCGCTAACGCAAGAAGGTAAGCGTTTTAGAAGATAGCTCTTTTGATGCAGTGTCGTTGCAACTGCAGTGCTCAGTATGCAAGAACCAATGAATTTACTCTTTTTTGTTTTATAACCGTCAACGGTAATCCACATAAACGCTAAAGAGACGAACGGAACGCCCAGTGTGTATGGCACACACATCTCGCATTCAGGACTAATGATAGGGCTGCTTCGACACCATACATCTACTTCGATGCTTCTCGCCTAAAGGCATATACGGATCGTCTTTGCCGAAGTTGTTGAAGGCGGGTGAAACGAGGCAGTCACTGGGTTAATTTCAGGAACGCACACACTGTGTTATGATGGTTAATTCGGGAACAATGGTTCAGTGGCCACGCATGTGAATAGGGGCAAAACGGCGTACAGGGTACACATGCCGGATGTGTTTGTTTGGGGCAATGGGCGGGCATTGTCGTTATTTCACGCCAATCTCGGCTGGTTCTTCCCACTACCACGCACACCACAGCAACCCTCAAGCATTTACCGCCGGTGCCGAGCCAATAGTAGAGGAGAAACGCTAAACGACAAATTCGTGCTCTTGTGTTGACAAAGCCACAGCCAAAATCACTTTTATGCGCTGTCTTGTGAATTACTAGTGCGTACTTCCGTTCTGTACACACACCATTGTCAAAATCACCGTGCACGGCTCCACAGTGCATCAACAGCAAACCAAGTCCTTTATCTGCTTAAATATCGCATCGTGAGCAGTTATCAACTAACTTGCACTAAGAACGTAGTTAAACCAGAACCTATTTTGCAGATTATTGCCTTACTGTTTAGAGTGCGAATGTTTTGTCGTTCACCTTTCTCCTCTGCTACTTCTCAAATAGCCTGACAATGGCTCCCTTTCTCAACCTTCTAAGCTTTGCTTGCAACCCCCTTTTCTATTTCTGCAACACTAAGGTGCCTACAAATTGGAGATGGCAATAAAGAGCAGCATGTACTGAAGAAATTAAGCACGTACCTGAACGCCGACGTCGCTCGACAGCCATGAGGTCCTGCAAGGAGCTGTCGCTGGGGCACTTGTACGCCTTGCCTTTCTCTTTGTCTGCCAACCAAAACGGCGAAGCGTCCATCGGTCACTTACGCATTCATCTCACATATCATCTCGCATACAGGTAGCGCCTACATGCACGTCATAATTAGTTACGCTCAACGAACCGAAACCAGGCACACAGCAGGTGGTAAGCGTCTTCGGATAGCGTCATCATCATTATCATAATATTTTATGTCTACTGCAGGAGGAAGGCCTAGCTCTCCCTGCGATCTCCAATTACCCCTGTCCTGCGCCAGCTTGCGCCAACTTGCGCCTGCGAATTTCCTGATTTCATCAACCCATCTAGTTTTCTGCCGTCCTCGACGGCTCTTCACTTCTCCTTGGCATTAATTCTGTAACTCTAATGGTCCACCGGTGATCTGTCCAGTGCACTGCATGGCCTGTCCAGCTCTATTTTTTTTGTTATAATGTCGATTAGAATATTGGCTATCCCCGTTTGCTCTATGATTCACACCGCTCTATTCCTGTCGCTTAAGGTTACGCCTAACATACTTCGTGCCATCGCTCTTTGCGTGGTGTATTACCGTCTTCTCGAGCTTCTTAGTCTACCTATCGCGTACTCAGCCATATATGGGAATGCTTTGTTACGCACAACCAGCTGCGAGCCAGTTAAGCTAAACTTCGTCTCATTGCTGAAACTAGAAATGCGTATTCGTGAAATTCATAACGTGGGTGTTATATCTGTGCAACTAACCTTTAATTTTCAGTAGATTTTTAAGCTTAAACAAACTACGCTTTGCGACTAGGATCGCATGCAAACATGCACGTTTCACTGATTAAAGCACACTGCATGATGTTCTTGCTAGGGCATTTCAAAGAATTCGATTCTGATAAGCAATCAAGGTGCGCCCTCTGGCTTTAATAATCACGCACCTTCTTTCGCATATTTTGGGACATCTACAGTGGCACAGTGCGAACTCTTCATCTTTACAAACGACAATCAGGGGGCGTATCTCGTAACGACTCTTTCATATTCCATTCTTAATGCTTTTCGCCATAGACTTACAGACGCAGCTGAGCCTCTCCGTTATCGCCAGGATCGGCCACTGGCGGAACGTATGATAAAGAATGAAAACAATCCGAGGCGAAGAATCCTTATAATCTAGGGGTTCTGAATACAGGACATGTACTCTGTATTCATTACAGCAAGTTAATTTTTCTAATTGTCCTATTTTTTTATGAGCAAGCAATGCAACTAATGGAAAAGAGGTTGTCTGCTACGTAGCGTTCATTGACCCCTCTCCCGTGAAACGCATGTACAGGCACTCTCACTGCTGCATCGAGCACACGAACGTTTAAGCCGAACGAAGTCATCCACCGAGCGTCGCGCCATTCGCGAACAGTAGCATGTGCCTTCTTGCACATCTATGTGGCCGAGCATACACGTGAATACACGGTCTCCATGCCAGCTGCGGCCGCAAGACGTCGTTGGCGTACACCAAGCTGGCTGGCTGAGGGCGCTCTACACAGCTGCGAGCGGGTCTGTACGACTCTTGACCTCTCGCTAATGAGGTATCGCCTCGAGGACAGATTTAGCCTAAAGTGGAACTGAAAAACCGCGGTCAGTAATTTCAGCCTCGGTAGCAAATGTAGATTCTGGTAGTAGCAATACTAATGCAGGCTTTTCATGATATGAGGAAATATTCATACTCCACCTTTGAATAAACACGGCCTTCGGCGATGACCGTGTTTACTGAAAGGCAGAGTTTAGAAAGAACCTGCATTCAACTGAATAATCACATTCAGAGTAACTATGACATTGTAAGCTATAGCTTGTTTCCAGATGCTCTTTTTGGTTCTGTTCTCAGTTTCTGCAGTATCGCCGATGTCATCCTCTCTTCTGAACTTATTGCGCGGACAAGCCGTAGAGACAAGTCGTAGCCCGCGCTCACCTTCATCGGAGCCGTCCAGGCAGTCCCTGACGCCATCACCGACTCGCTCGACGCTGATGCAGCGAGGGAAGCCGCAGCGACATCGGTGCTCGTTCTTTTGGCAAACTGCGGCAGAAGACATGAGAGCGATAATTTAGCCCCTAGCCATTGACAAAGATCCAATGACGTCCTAACAACAACCAGAGTGTTTCCAACACAAATTGTTCTAGTCGATTACAACGCAAGAACAAAATGGCAAATACAACGCCGTCCAATTCGTGCAAACGGCACCCGCCAATTACTTCTGCTCAATCCCGTGGCGTCCCGCCAGAGAACTCCTAAAACCGAGGTCCTTCGAAAAATATTTTTGGGCACGCGGAGACAGTGCGGAATGGTTCAGTGTGGTTTTGCGGGCGGAGTTTGTACTGAACTCTCATCTTGTCACCTGGTACAGAGGGGGACGTGGCGCTGCTATAGTTCGGCTGTCATGGGAGTATTGGGAGTAATAGGTAGTACATGAATTTGTCTAACGTGTCCTTCGCTGCGTATGAACACATCGCTGTCTCGGTGTCTTTACGACCGTAACCCCTCCTGGACCCCGGAAGTGTGGATGTTACGGGGGGAGAATCTCCGGCGCATCCCAAATTTTAACTTTTCTTGCTGGACGCCGGTGAGGTATGGTCTGCCGGTCAATGGTGATGCTTCATAATGCTTATGTTGATGGCCTCCTGCGCTATAGACTTCCTATCCTGCAGCGACTGTCAACAAGTAATAAGAAAAGCTTGGAAGCGGCGTGTAACAATAGGCTGCGTGTTTGTCTGTGCCTTCCGAAGGGGTGTTCTTGTATAGGGACAGTAACCGAGGCCCACTGTTTAAGTCTTGACCTGCTACGAATTCAGGAAACCACCTTGATACACATAAGGCACGTGGTCCAAAACAAGAACCATTTCTTGAGTAATATGAAAATGCAAAACGATTCCGGATTCGGGCAAGCTGTTGGCGAAATTCGACTCACTATCCCCAAACAGGCACCACAGATCATGCCACTACAGTTCCCTTCGTGGATAATGTGTCCCCTATACAATCGAAAGCACATCCGAGGAATAGAGTCCAAGAAGAGCATGCCTCAAGCCCCTATTTTACCGACAGCACTGGCCTACATGAGCGAGAAGTACTCCACTACGAGGCACATATTTACTGACGGCTGCTCTACGTAACGGAGTTCTTCCTGTGGTATTTTCGTTCCTTCCACAGACAAGACATTTTCATGGCGTTTAGAGACAGTAACGTAATCAACATTGTCTGAGCTGTAGGCGACGAAACAGGCGCGTTTCCAATTTATTTAGGAATACTGTAGCCCTCACTTGAGGGCCATTACAGGAGAGGAAAAAAATAAAAATTTAAATTTCAACATTGACAATACAACGTTATACATCATTGTCAAACACAAATTACAGGCAGGATGAACAAATATACACAGAATAACAGTAAGCATGATGAAGTCTCAATTATCCCGTTGCCTCTAATACAATTCTAATAGACTACAAAATTCGTTAACATTTTGTGCTGTTACAGTGCAGTCTGGAAGGCCATTCCATATATTAATAGACGAAGGAAAGAACGAGTATTCAAAACCATCAAGGCGTGTTTTATAAGGCTGTACACTAGCACTGTGGTTTAAACGCGCACTGTGGCTTTTTTTTTTTTTAATGTCGCGCAACTTTAAGACAGTTTCAACTAAGACGAGTCAGGCTAAATCTAAGGACGAAATGTAAGCAAATCCAGGTACTTCACATGCTTTCCATTTCTTCCTATCTTCCATTTCTATCTGACCAGTCGATTTGGCGAGAAACAACCAGTCAGTCTTTCAAGATCGCGTAGAAGACACATGCAAGACACATATTGCACGCAGATTAGAAGACATAATTGCGGACGCTATGCAAGATTGTACACGCTGCTTCACACATCCATCAAAGCGTACAGAGAATGACATTGAATTGGAAAGGCTTCGTGCACTACGTCGCCGAGCTGAAAGGAGGTACAGGCGCACGAAGTCAATTCTTGACCTCAGGGAAGCTCGGCGCATGCAAAAGAAGATCAGACGCCGTATGGATAAGCTAGCGAATCAAAGATGGAAGTGTTTTTGCGACTCACTAGACCCCCGCAAGCCATTGTCCTGTGTATGGCGTACCCTACGGGGTCTTTGCTCAAGTCCCCAGCAACGACACCCATTCAACGCCCTTGCTCTCTATCAAAACCGCTGTGAGATAGACGTCGCAGAGGAATTTTGTGCGAACGTCGCCGGCGGCGCAGTTTTAGTCCCTGACATGGCTCTAGGCAACATCCCCGGCCCACGAGATGCAAGTATGGACGCTCCATTCTCTATGGAAGAGCTAGAAGCTGCTATGGCGCTCTGTAAGTGTTCGTCTTCACCGGGGCCCGATGGCATAACATATACTGCTTTGCGCCACCTAGGCAGAGAAGCACGAAGAGAACTCCTCAGCATTTTTAATAGTTCATGGCAAGATGGTGTCGTCCCACAGGAATGGAAACGCAGCCGCCTGGTACCGCTTCTAAAAGCAGGAAAGTCACCGCTCGAACTGGCATCCTATCGGCCTATAGCTCTTGCCAGCTGCGTCGGGAAGCTCATGGAACGTATGATCCTCATGCGTCTCGAATGGTACCTTGAACACCACAAGATTTACCCTGACTCTATGGCGGGATTTCGACGGGGTCGTTCATCGATTGACAATGTCATCGATCTAGTAACATCTGTGGAACAACAAAAATATCGGAAGCGATTATCAGTAGCACTCTTTCTTGACGTGAAAGGCGCTTACGACAACGTTTTCCATCAAACCATTCTAGACGCACTTTTGACAATTGACCTAGGAGGACGAGTATATCGTTGGGTCAGTAACTACTTGACACAAAGGTCCTTGTTCGTACGAACGGAAGATGGTCCGACTACCGACCACTACACATGCCGAGGCGTTCCCCAAGGTGGTGTTCTAAGCCCTATTCTTTTCAACCTCGCGCTTCTTGGGCTGGCCAAATCCCTACCAGAAACAGTGAGTGTTTCAATCTACGCCGACGACATCTGCATCTGGACATCAGCGGTCACTCGCCTGCAGGTTCGCGCACGGCTACAGAAAGCAGCAACGCAGGCATCTGACTACCTTCACGCACAAGGCCTTGCCATCTCAACAGAAAAATGTGCGATAGTCGCTTTTACGCGAAAAGCGATGAGTCCTTATCCGGTATGCATCAATGGTCAGCCTATCTCCTACAAGAGAAATCACCGGTTTTTGGGCGTCATTGTAGACCGAGACCTCACTTGGAGCCCTCATGTTGCCCACTTAAAGAAGAAGCTCACATCTATTGTTCACGTTTTCAAGTTTATCGCCGGCAAAACATGGGGATCGTCAGTGGGCTCCATGCTACAGTTATATAGAGCACTGTTCATCGGATTCCTACGCTACAGTTCTCCCGTGCTTGCTAAAACATGCAAGTCAAATCTTCGAGAACTTCAGAGCGTGCAGGCGCAGGCACTACGTGTTTGCCTAGGCCTTCCGCGCAGCGCCTCAACAGCTGGAACCATTGTAATGGCTCAAGACCATCCCATCACGACTTATATTAGTACCGAAACGCTTAGAGCCCATGTTCGTCATGTTTCACGGATGCAGTCAAGCTCTCTTGCGTGCCTGCCGGAACGACGACCGCAGGCGTCCTTCTCCAACAAGGTCAACATCCATCGTGCCTCCTTACCATCGGGTTTCACACCCTCTTCACGTTCAACCTCAGCTTTGTGGTGTTTAAAACAACCTCAAGTGCGTCTTACGGTTCCAGGAATAAGAAAGAAGACCGACCTGCCTACCTTGGCTTTGAAGCAAGCAGCTCTGGATTGTTTGCACACTTTCTACTTTGATCGAATACACATATATACGGATGGCTCTTCCACTCAGACCAGCTCCACCAGCGCAGTGGTTATACCATCACGATCACTAAGCATCCAATACAAGATTTCTCATTTGACAAACTCGACTGGTTCGGAGCTTGTTGCCCTCCGAGGTGCCGTTGATTATATTAATAACCAACCGGCTAATCGGTGGGCTATATTCTGTGATTCCAAGGCAGCCTTACAATGTCTTCTGGCATCTCTTCGTCGCGGGTCATGTGAACAACTCGTGTCGGAGATACGAGAAATGCACCATCTCATGATCGCGAAAGGACACGACGTCGTGTTTCAGTGGCTGCCTGGTCATTGCGGTATCTCCGGCAACGACCTCGCTGACGAAGCTGCTAGAAAAGCACACGAAGGAGCAACCCTTGTTTCAATACCTTTATCGCGGACCGACGCAGCCCAACACTTAGGCAAGCTAGCGCACTCTTTGACATTGGAGAAGTGGCACACATCTGAATTCACTCACCATCGCTTGCATTCCCTCGATCCCTCTATGCAACTGCGGCTGTTACCAGGTCTTCCGCGAAATGAGGAAACAGTGCTGTGCCGCTTACGTTTGGGAGTCGCATTCACAAATGCTTATGCATTTCTGATTGGAATGGCTGATAGCGCCGAGTGCAATGCCTGCGGTGTCGAGGAAACCATAGAACACCTACTGTGCTACTGCCCATCTTATGAAAACGAAAGGCAAGACCTCTGCACAGCTCTCAATCAGCTGGATGGGAAGCCGTTCACCTTGAAGAAGATCTTGGGACCTTGGCCTCGCATATCGCAGCTACAAAAGGCCACAAAAGCGCTGCTGCGGTATTTGAAAGCGACCGGATTGAGTGAGCGCCTGTGATTCGGACTGAGTGACCGACTGATATCTCCAGTGGACTTTCTCTTCTTTTCATCTTTCCGCCCCCCTTTCCCTTAACCCAGTGTAGGGTAGCCAACCGGGCTCAGTCCTGGTTAACCTCCCTACCTTCCTTTTATCATTTTCTCTCTCTCTCTCTCTCCATTTCTATGTTTCTGTCTCCTCTTTCTTGAAGAGTAGGCTGGCGGTGTGCCCCTTCTGGTGGCAGTTGCCACCCTGCTCCTAGCTTTCCTTTTCATGTCAAGTGTATATATGTTTTCAAAACAAATAATAATAATAATAATAATAATAATAATAATAATAATAATAATAATAAAGAACTGTTGAAGAAACCAGCACAGACATTATCTCCAGATTTTTTTCTAGTATATGTGTTTAGAAACTATGTGCGCTTTGGAAGCTCAAAGTATTGGGCTTCCACGGAAATAAAGGACTGCAGCTTTATAATTATGTTTGACCCAAAATAGAAAAAATGAAGCTGCGTCCTAATCGTTTTTCTTATACAGCACCGATCAAACAGTCCTTATAATATGTCCGCTCTTCATTCTTCCCCATTTTTTTTCTGATTGAGTGAAACAGCGTCTGTACCATAAACCCACATATTTGCCTCTTTACGGCATGGCAGCGACTTAAGGTCACGATCAATAGTATTGTTTTCGTTGGAATCTCCTTTGCTTGCACTTCTGAACAGCTCGGCGCCCCGTGCGCTCCAAGAGAGGCCACAATCGAACGAAATCACAAAAGACGCAAGCAGTTTGAACAAAGCCCCCCCCCCCCCCTCCTCCTGGCAACTGTCAACAAAACCACCAACACGAACAAAGACCGCCGGACTGCAATCCGTTGGGGCCACGGTAACGTACACACCTATGTCAACATCGCCAAAAACTTATAATAAAACGGTACAATCCAGCGTACGGAACCGCGCGTACATTTCGGCCCAATTCCTGAGCGCCGCTGCAGAGGCGAGCGAACGGCCCGCGCGTTCGGATGATGGAAAAAAAAAAGGAAAAAAAAGGCGCACGCGACGTGCATGCAGCCAGTTTGTGACAGGTAATTGATCCATCTCCGCATGGCGCTCGCTCAACAGCGGCTGCAACCAGCAACAGCGAGTGTCTCTCTCTCTCTCTCTCTTCTTTTTTTTCCGTACCGCATACCGTGACCCGAAAGGACGCGAAACCGGCGACAGAAAGTGACACACGAGAGCAACAATTCACGAACGCAGAGAGACCCGTTTCATAACGCGCCCGCAGTGGTCCTTTTGTCTTCCCACGGGCACGAGCGTTGCGCGCTCACATACGGGCGCGCCACGCAGAGGCAGGCACGCACGCGCAGACACGCCAAAAAGACGCGCGGGAAAAGTAGAACGGGCGGCTGCGGTTGCCCTTTGTTGGAAGGCGCGTGAGATGCGGAGGATTGAGAGGGTGAAGAAGAAGGAGGGTGAGGGGACGGCGAGGAGGGGAGGCAACACGATGTCGCCATATTTGCTTTCCATTGTACCGATCCGGCCCTGTTCTTTCTCTTTCTCCTTGCTCGTCGCTTCTTTTCTGCGCCGCTCTTCTTTTCCAGGTCATCCAATTACTGAGATTCCTTTTCGTGACTCCGCGGCATTGCAGAGTCGCGTGTGCGCGCGCGGGACTCTTAGGAAGGCCTGGGGAAAAACGGAGATAAAAATTTGCGGTTCGCATCGTCCGAAACCGCGCGAGAGAAAGAAGGGGCTGCGCTCCTAAACGATTACGGAGGGTCCGCTTTGAGAATGCTGCAACCGTCGTCGTGACTCGCGAGTCTAACCCCTCCTCTCCCTCTATTTCTCTCCCCCTTTCTTTCTCAGTGCAGTATTATTTATTGTTCGCGGTCTCTCTCTCTCTCTCTCTAACTCTTTCGAGTGATGAAGTGCGTAATGTTGTGAATGGTACAATCGGAACGAGGCGTTTGTAATCTGAAAATGCGCTCCAACGAAAATGACTAGAGAAAAAAGAAAATGCGCAAAAAAAAAGTGATTTCCTTCGAGATACGTACGGCGTTCCGTTCTCTCGTCGAGCATACCTCTCTTGAAATGAGGAAGATTGCCGAAAACGAGGAAGATTAAGAGACGAGAGAATAAGGAGAACGAGATGAGTGCGCGAGAAAGAAGATATATATTCTTTTTTTATTTTGTCAGTAGTACACGGCCGAACAGCGTGTACGCGGGCCCCCTAGAATATGTGCAGCGCCAGCAACAGGCAGCAGCAGCAGCAGCGGCGGACGAGGAATCTTCCGCGATTCCACCGCAGCGCGAACCCGGAACTAATGCGGCGACCGACGTCCGCCTCGATGTGCGCATGATTTACGCCGGGAGAGCCCGGCGGAGAATCCTGGGACACGGGCGCGTTCTGCTGGAGCAGCTCCCTATCCGCAGGCCGCGCATGCGCACTGCACCGCGCTCTCGACCTCGTCTAACGCAGACAACGACGTCTTCACCCAAGACGCGTCCGCGTTTTTCCTTCTTTGTTTTTTCATTCCCGTTCTCTTTCGTTTTTATTCCGTGCTCGTCTGTGTCAACATGAGACGAGCGGTCGAATGGCGGTCGCGTACGAGTCCGTCGCGTGCTAGTAGTACTCCCGGAAGGCAGTTCCGGCTCGGCCAAATTATTCAATTCAGTTTTCCCGTGGGCACCGTTGGCCGAACTGCGCGTACCGCGCCGCAAGCCTGTCCTGTCACGGGAGAACTTGTCCCCTCTCGGGTGTACTACATCATATCGCTTCGTAGATACGTATTTCGCCTTACGTATGCGAAACGACAGGTTGATCAGAATTAAGATGGGCCGGAAGCTTCGAACGAGCTTCGCTCGTTTTTTTTTTTTTCCCGCGCTCGACACATCAGACCACAATGTATAATGCTGTCCCTTTGAAGTTGCACTGTGGAGTGAAGCCTATACAGAAGACTAGAAAGAATCGTGTCGTTGTGGTGACCGAGAAATCTTCTGCGGCACTCCCTGACGGTCCGAATTGTTCAAGAACAATGCACGATGGTTCACGCGTGGTAATGTGCCCTTTATACTCGGACGAGGCTCAAAAAAAAGAGAGATAGAGAGGGGGAGAGAGTAAAACAGGAGGGTAGGGAGAGGGCTCAATATCGTGCCCACTTGGGCGGAAGTGAATCAAGCGTAACAGAACCGTGCCACATCGCTGCAGCACTTGTGCGCGCCCAGGGCCGTGTAGGACATCTCGAATGAGAGCACTGAACACGTCTCGCAAGAAGTAAAGATAATGGGAACTGTCTCAAATTTTTGGATGCCACGTGAACTTGAGCTGCGGCACTTGAGAGAGAGAGAAAAACGTTTAATGGAAAGAAGAGCAGAGAGATGGGCCTGATGCGCACTCCTCTAGCCAGTTGCGTTGCGCTGGCGGAAAAGGACGAAGGTTTTAGAATACAAGTCCGAGAAATCTGAGAGAGAGAGAAAACAAGGACTGGAAAGGCAGGGAGGTCAACCAGAAGTGCATCCGGTTTGCTACCCTACACTGGGGGTGGGGGAAAGGGGAATAGAAAGAGAAAAATGGGAGAGAGTGAGCACTGAGTGCTCACTCTCTCCCCATGCCGTTCCCCCATGCCTTCTTCAAGGCATGGGGGAAACTAATAAGAAACGTGGAGCGTGGCTGCGCGGGACTCGCCCAGCAGAAGGGCCTTTGCGGCGTCGAGATTCCTAAATCTTTGCGACCACGAGCCACTCAAGGACTAGCAGCGACGGGGACCAGAACGTGGTGCGATTATAACTGACGATAGCCTAAAGTCATCGGGGTACGCTTCGGCTACGAGAGACGACGTTGTATGGAGCAACGAGCAAATACCCAACATCTGGACGGCGTTTCGCAAACTTTCTTTTTCTCTCCAAGCGAACGTGCTGACTCGAATTCTCGCAAGAATATGCGGCTGTGGATACCTGCATGTCGAACCAGCAACTTCACGGGTTCAGTGCCGAGATGCCGTGATGCGAGAAACCGCACCGCGGGTGACTCGGGAGGCAAGACACGGAAACGAGGACGCTGATGTGGCGGAGAAAACGCCTTTTACGATCCCGCCAAATGATGCCGTAACACCTCATTTTGCGTCATTTATATGTGTCGTTCTTTCTATTCACGCACATGTCTTATAGCTCAGCAACGCAGTAAGATTTCTGTGATAATCTTCATTTAAACAAGTTAGAACCGCGTTTCAAGGAACTCTCAATGCTCTTCAATTTACTTAATGCTCAGCAACCCGCAAATCACGAAGAAAGACGGCAAGGGTACTCGCGAGTAACGATGTTTATCAACAGAATTACAGTTATGTTATCAAGACTCCAAGATACGCCAGCTGGATATCGTTATTTTGTTTGTATCGCAATTAATGCCACCAATACAAGCAAATACACGTGAAAAATGCTGATATATCAATGTCTACTTGTCTACGTAACCTATATCATGCGTTGCGAGCCGCAACTGGCGTCCAGCTCAAACAATCCGCACCTTTCCTTTTCTATGTGAAACGGTTTCATAATTAACACACCTCCGACCAAGCCACGACTTCGGCCGAAATAGATTATGTCTAAAAGATGTCGGCCATTACGTGTTTCCGGCTCCGCTATCACTTCCGGCGCTTGCAGCCTGCAAAAGCATAGCCTTTGAGATCTGTTTCTGTTATTCAGAGGCAACCGTCGCTGGGGCATGGATTAGGACACCATCTATTTCAGCGCTGCGCAGCTGCGGCTTACAGGTGGAAGCTTGAGAGTGCACCGATAAACGTGGAGCTCATTTTGTTTGAATAAGCGGCGTTCTCGTGCTCTGGTTGTTAATACAGCGAGCGCCCAGTCTGGCCTCTGTAATCTCTACCACTGTAGTAAGGAACATTTCTCAGACCCCTGACATCGAAGTCATAAACATGAGCTTCTCTTGCCAGTGGGGTTTCCTCTTCTCCGGGCTGGCGACGAGTGACCATAAACCGCCTGGCTTACGTGGCACAGAAAATGCGATTGGCACCCGCTGTACCTGTTCTCGAAATTTATTAGGCTGCGTGCCACCTGCAGCCCATACAGAACGACCTCACGTTTGCTGCGTTCCCATCCAAGGCTTGGCTTTACTCTTTTTTTTTCGTGCCCTTGATTCTTTCAGGAGTTGGGCATCCGCCACGCCGACTGTGTGCGGGAGAGAACGCAGGCCGCGTCCTTATTCCCTTGGATTGTGTTGTCGCGCATTCGGCGTAAATTCACGACCACAAACCCAACCACTCCGACAGCACACCACACATGCTCATCCGTGTTTGCCTCTCTCTCTCTCTCTCTCTCTCTCTCTCTCTCTCTCTCTCTCTCTCTCTCATCCGTGTTCTTGCTTGACAAACGCGGCATATGGAGGCAGACTGTTTCTTAATAGGGCGCCTTTGCGGACTCGGGTTTTACGGTCCGCTTTTGTCAGCCTTTTCTTCGCCTGCGCTCACAGAGTGGTGTAAGAGCTCGCGACACTATGCCGTCGCTGGAAGGGGGGGAGCGGAGTGTTTCTGCTCGCTATTAGCAAGAGGTGGCGGAAATTAAAAAAAAAAGATGATGAAAGAAAGCGCAACGGAGACTACAAATACAGCGAAGAAGAAAAGTAAGAAGAAGAAGAAGAGGGGGGGGGGGTAGGTACTCGGCA
The DNA here is from genome assembly GCF_038994185.2 of Dermacentor albipictus. NCBI lineage: Eukaryota > Metazoa > Arthropoda > Arachnida > Ixodida > Ixodidae > Dermacentor > Dermacentor albipictus. Next base: position 77,563,323 of record NC_091824.1, read on the forward strand.
GAGGCTACGGGCCCGCACGTTCAGAAAGCCGAAGTCGAGCCGAGCCGCGGTATGAGGTGTGCGCGCCTTCCTGCATTCCGGTGGCGCCCAAAGGGTCGAGCGGAGCGGAGGCCCCCCCGTTACCGGGGCGGCTCTTTTTCGCATCTGGGTCACTGCGAGACCCGAGAGGCCCGTTCCGAATTTCCTGCCCGCGATGTATACTGCGCACACACACACGCACACGCGCACACACGCGCACACACGGCAGCCTCTTTCACTGCGAACAGCGCGTGCAGACTCGACGTTGAAGAGTCCTTAAAAGGGCCTTGGCGGCTCTCCTGCGTGGCATAATGTGGTTCCGCGTTTCAACAGACTGGCGTATAGACATGCCCGAGGCAAGGCTCCGTCTCGTGGACGGCACGTGAATTCTATACGTCGGTCTCAGCGAGTGGCTATCAAATTGTACACGGTGTCTCGAGGGAGCGGAAACGATAATGCTGGCGTGCTCGTTCCAAGCTCACAATCGTGATTGCCCATTGGGAGGAATGCGACTACCAGCGCAAATAATGATAATGCATTATCTGCCGACGTCTATAGATAAGTGCTGAACACGGCTTGACAGAGGAAAAAAGAAAAGAAGACAGGGGCGGCGTCTTCACGTTTGTTTTTGTTTGTTTTAAACCCAAAGTTTGCTTTACGATTTTAGTTCATTTTTTTTTCTATGCTTTCAATTTGTGTTTCTTATTTAATGTTCTGTTGGGCTTTGCCACGTTAGTGAAACGGCGTATAGTTAACTGGCTTCAGTTTTTTACAAGGTGTTCTCGGATATCCATTGCTATAGTGGTTAGGCGTTTTCCTGACACCATACGTGAGTGAATGGCACGAGCGCAAAGTGTGTCTCTCGTCTTGTTGAGCCGGAAAGTTATAAGATACACAGTTACGCATAACAGAAAGCAGTTGTAAACATTCTCGAGGGCATTACGTGTTTGTTATATTAGATGAAAAGGTCGTATGAATCTCCAAGTGCATAAAGATTGCTAAGTTACAATTCCAGGCTCAACTAAGGCAGAGATTGTCGGGAACTATTTTCATGCACAGCGAAAAAATAATGATGCGAGTAAAATGCATGTACTGGTGCAAACGATAGAAACATGCGTAATTAAAACCTAGATAGAATACAAGCAGACCCGTTTCTAGTCCCTATTTTTTCCGCACCCGGCTGGCTGCTTTTCAGCTCGCAAAGGTAATTAGTACACGAGTTGACATTTGCGGTTTCCGAAACATAAATGTAGCTGATCATATTGCAAGAAAGATAGTCGCTTGAGAACGTGAGTATTCATTAATCTATAAATACCCCCCCCCTCCCAAAGCATTACTTTAGAACGACAGAAAGCTGAGCTAGTTGGTAAGGATTCATTATGAAAAAAAGAGTTGAGGTGCGCAGACAGGACACAAGAGTAGAGAAGTGGACAACACGAACGCCGTGGACAACGGCGTTCGTGTTGTTCACTTCTCTATTCTTGTGTCCTTTCTGCACGCCTCACCTCTTTTTTGCATTACCTTAGTACTCAGGATGTGGTCTCTGAGGGTATAAAACAATTACACTAAGCGCACATTGTAGTAAACGAGTTTTCATGTTCACGCGGGATAGCGGAGCCTGCCTCTCTGCAATAGCACCATGTACATGTACAAAGTAGCATAGCAGGAAATATTCATCCGCAATTAAGGGCCATAGATGGCGCTCAAGCATGGTGAGCACATTGCCACGTAAGTTATGGATAAAAATAAACAAAAAATAAAGCACCATGTTTGTAGTCTAGCTTCGTCCTCGGTCCCATGCGTTGCGGCTAAGTGATGAACCTCAACCGACTTGTCCAACCTGTCGCTCTTCTAAAAATTTAAACCTTTCATTATGGGAGCAGCCCCAACGCCGCATGCTGACACGCATACATAACGAAATGCGCCACACTTCAAGAAACAGCAAAGAAACACTAACTAAGAAGTGCGGCAGTTTGGGCTATATAGCTTGTATTCTTTAGTCTAATAAGAGTAAAAACGCAAGAGAAGATAGAATATTTCTTTTTTTCGCTCCCTGAATCTTGTCATCCTGTCTGCTTTTGCACATTTACTCTTATTAGAAATATTAAGTTGGGTGGTTGCCAGATTAAATGTCTAAGATATCAAATATAGACACTTCACACTGTGTGTGCAGGCTTGCTAAGTATGCCACGACCGTTGGAAAACAAAACAAAAGACAAGAAGTGTCGAGGTATGCTAAGTTTACCGCACTTGCTCCCCATGACGTCACATGTTTTGTTAGCGTCTGCTCGGAGAGGGTTCACCGTTTATGAATAAATAATAATCACACGGCACCCTACAAGGAAATCAATACCTAGCCTGATCGCAGTTTTGGAGTTTTTTCGGGCAGCAAAAGGGCCTGTACAGGCGCTCGAAATACAAAGAAAACGGTTTCTTCGTCATGCTTACATTGTGGGCAACCACGCCTTGATCTAGAAATTCAAAAGCGATACTTTCGATATCGGCTTGTTCGCTGTTTATGAGCCTTTTTGCTGCCTAAGGAATGGAAATAGAGATTGATTGATTGATTGATTGATTGATTGATTGATTGATTGATTGATTGATTGATTGATTGATTGATTGATTGATTGATTGATTGATTGATTGATTGATTGATTGATTGATTGATTGAAGATAATGTACAAAAAAAATATGTCACCCCACAGTGATTAAATAAAGTTACTTCACTCACTCACCCCACAGTGATTTAGCGATTAGATTTTGGTGTTCCTTAAACCCTTCGCGGCATCAATGCACGCATACGCGCATGTGTAAGGGCAACTGACCGTTAACGCGCGCATATATTTCGCTATAGACCTTCCCATACAGCGGCTGTAGACACGACCTGTAACGCCGCACAGCAGGCCTTAACGCCAGCAATAAGAAAGCTCGTGTATGTGGGCTACTTTGTTTTAAGAGTCCTTAACCGACCGCGGCCTTACCTATCGGCGACATAATCAACTGTTGCAGCGCAAGGCAGAGCTCGGGAGAAACCTAACGAGTCTTAACCTAAACAAAGGGTCGTGCAAGCGTGTGCGCATGAATAGCACCGCCCGGCCTTTGCGAAGAGAAATAAAAAGCCCGGCAAAATGCGGCAAAATGTACTTTGGGCAGACGGGACGCTGCCTTAACATCCGCCTTAGGGAGCACCAAGGTACGATCAGGAATGAAACAGGTTCGAATCTCGCCGCGCATTGTAGAGTTTGCTCATGCAAACCCATGTTTGAACAAACAGAAATACTTTATAAAAATATGCATCAAATTAACCGCGAGATTGTAGAGGCCTACTTCATGCATGTGAACTCAGGCGCATGCGTCAGCCAGCCTTCTATCACTCTACAGGATAAAGAAGCTAAGTTTTTGAATGGCAAGATAGGATAACACCATTGTAAACGTCATTTTACACGTGTTTACGTTTTCTGTATAATATAGTCCGTTGCTTGAAACAATAAACCAGTTGTTAGTCTGCGCTCGTGTTGTGTTCTTCCTTTCGTCCTTGTCCGGGTTGCGCTGCCCACCCACAGGAATATGTCCCCTAAACAAAGTTATAGGCACCGATAAGCATCGGCACACGCGAGGGAACGGCAGGGGGTGGACACGCAGATGTCATTGCGGAGAGGATAAAAGTGAAGCCTACAAGGCGAACCAGATGCCCTCTGCAGTTTTATTCATTTCATTCTGGCCACTGTCTCACGACCTCAATTTTTTCGCATCACATTATTATTATTCTTTGTTTTTTTGAGTGGGGAGACCACACGAATGAACGGCTGACTTTTCATGCACTGCGCATCGCATAATATAAAGTGCACGAATTTTCTCAGCGGAAGAAAATCGACCACTCCCGCAACTGCATTTTGTCGCGCAGAGCTAGAGAAAACAGGGTACAGCGAATAAACAAGTATCAAGTATGACTTGTATTGCTCTGTTCCTCTCAGACTAGAACACTTAATGTGATATGACTTCAATTATATCAATTTAAACTGATCCACCTCGTTCCATGTGTTTCGAGAGAGAACGGACGCGTTTACTAACATTCTCAGAGAAGGTTTACGAGAAGCCTATCCTGTTAGACGTAAACGTGAGCTCTCGAGGAAACAAAAAGAAGAAAAAGAGAAGGTCGAGTGGGAGATTTTTACGACTACGAGTAAGTCACGCACCGCATAATGTGAATACGCCATTAACTTGAGCCAGATCAAGCTAAGCCGAGCTTCTGCGTGCTATGATCACACCGGTTCTTGTAACCGTAAGCTCTTTTGCAATGACTTATAATGTGGAATCCCTATTCAGGAGAGCTCAGCAGGAGCGTATTAGAGACAATTAGTGCTTAGATCGAAGTCTCCAGTGTAGGCTTCGTTCGCTGTACTGACGCTTTGCTTCAGTTCGGTCTTCACCAATGGCACGACCCTCATTTCTGTTGCCGCACAGAGAAAATCGCACACAAAATCAGCTTTCATTAATTCAATCAAATCTGATCGACGTTGCGTCTAATTCTGCGCGCCTTCTTACAGCGCCGCGGTTCGGTGTGAAACGCGCCGCAAGCTCCTACGTGATACCGATTGCAACGATAAAAATATGGGTGCTTTGGTTCATAGCTAACGGCTATGATTATCATATGCTTTGTTACCGATTTTGCCTAAAGACTCACCAACGCGCTAATATTCGGACTTGCGTACTTTCTACATATTGCCTGCAATCACAACGAACGCGCTCGGGCAAATCACACGCGACGCAAAGCCTATGAAGCACGTCGAAAGCATTGAAACTGTTTCAAAGTTTACGTCTCGTGATTACAATTGGCTTTACAGCTCCACAATATCTCGATATAGACTAATCGGACTATAATTATTCCAAGCAATTCCGGCTGACCCACTACACACGGATCTAAACGGTTGAGGCTGAGACCAGACTTCGGTCCTCAAGGAACGTTTCTCAGGGCCTTCGAGCCAATTTCTTCCGGCACAAGGCACTCCAATTAAAGCCGGCACATCGCACGAACGACAAAATCCAGGGCCCCTCCACCTGCTCAGCTATACTTGGTCTTCAGGCCCCGTGCTGACGTGCGGGGAAATGGGAATCGCAGGAGCTTTTCGTGTCGGACAGAGGTCGGAATGAATTAGTGGTGTCCCTCGCCCTCCGCACTGTGCCTTTCAGGCGGTAATTAGAGCTCGTGCAAGCTGCAAGATCGAAAAAGCTAGTCATTCACGCATGTTTCCTTTCATTGCTCGTTCGTCGTACCAAGGAAGGCCAGCACTGCCCTTCATATATTTCTTTTCGCGATAGCTTTAGGGCCCCGTGTTGAGGAAAATCCGGCGTCGGTGTGGGGGTCGGCGCCGGCGGCGATGTCCATATCAGAGAGATCATCCCGAATTACTCATCCGGATCCACGGGGGCGCTCCGCGTGGCGCACAGTCCTTATTGCACTAATTGAATTGCTCAAAGTACAATGCGTTGGGTCAGTTGGTAGGCATTCATAGTAAGGTTCGTTACAGTGCAACGCAAGACGAGAACAAAAGAAGGCAGCACCGTGTTGTCGTTTCATATCTTCTTTTGTCCTCGTCTTGTGTTGCGCTGTTACGAACCTAAGAAAACTTGTAAAATGGGGCTTACACACAACCTATCAGAGATCATAGCATCGGATTATAATTTGAATATACGAGAAATACGATAATTATGATACGATATCATATACGATAATTATGATACGTGGAAAGTCAGACACAAAACCCCTTTTCCAGCTGCCGTTTAAGGTCTGTCTTAGTAGGAGCGGTGCGCCCCGCTCGGTTCCTTGTAGCGCCATTCAAACGGCGCGCGCCTCCGCGCATACGCGGCAGCGGCGGCGCCCGCCGTGGGGGGAAACAAAATAAAGAACCAGAAAGCTCGCCTTCACGCATACCGTTCTCCACCAGTGTTCCTACAAAAACATTACGGTTACATAAGCCGCAGTTGTCGGTAAACGTGAGAAGCAGTCACGGGTCTTTGAACGCTATCACGTTCCACTCTTAGAGGCGAAGCTTAAGCGTTTTTTTTTTTTCGCTGTCGATATTAGGTGCTTTGTTAGCTTCCATGTCCATGGGTTGGACACATTAGTAGCGCTATAGTGTTCCTACTTCTTGTTACGTATTTATGTGAAGTGTGAGCACAAAGCAACGCAACGTAGCTTACGGTTATATGCGTATGCAAGCTTGGTTAATTACGTATTGCCCTACTGTTTGTTCTACCAGTACTGGTTCCGCGTCCCGGTAAACGTGTGTGCGTATGCTTTGAGTAATACGCAATACACTTATGAAACCCTCTGGGCAGCTTACGGTCATATGCGAACGCATGCAAGCTAGTTTGCATTCGCATTGCATGCGCATATTACCCTAAGCTGCGCCCAAGAACCTAAAGGTTGTATACGCATACCCGTCGTTTTCTTATATGTACATTTGAACTCTCTTTCTTCTTAACGACAAAAGTGCTGCGCGTTATTTTTTTCATGCGACCACAAGAAGCCGACACTGAATATTTGGTGTCAGACTGTCCTTAAATAGTCAAAGCTTTGTGACGTCGGAAAAAGCGTATTTGGAATATAGGAGGTTTCGTTATATGCCAATCGCGCCTACACTACATGCCACTGAACTTATCACAATCACCTGTCGATAAAGGTGATTTGTTTTTTTACTTCGAAGGCTTATCTATCAGTCTAGCTTACTTTAGTTGTATATCGTTAAGAAGATGCTGGTTATTTCTTTGTAGAGAGAATAAGAGGTCAATCTTAATTATTCCTGCAACCTGATGACCTATGCTAGGTGTTCAAAAATATTTGTGCAGATGCATCAGATCAGAAAAAAAAAACTTTTCCTACTGTTTCTTTAGTTCATGAAGAAAGGACTTGCTGAGGAGAAACTTCTGAATCAACACCAAGCGTTTTTCACAAGCAGGTGAGGTTGGCCCAAAATACAAGTGCGCAAAGTGGACAACAATAAAAACGAATTACTGGCTAACGCCACAAAAGACTTCGCATGGTCATGCCGCAAGCACGAATCATGTGCTACAGAACAAACCTCACCTGCCACTGCTTATAATGCTCGCGCAGTCCGCAGCTTGCCGCTCGACCATTCGACATGCGTTGTTCACACGGTACGATGTGCTGCCATTACTAATGTAAACTACTTTATTTCTAGGCGAAAACTACGTGTACACGTTGTTGCGATTGTCGCATAGGTTTCCTCACTACTCACTTCTCCTAAACCACAGCTTTTAATTACAGTGAATGCGTCGCACTAAGGGCACATTCGTGAAACGAATCTTTAGAAATGCACAACTGAACTCTGAGGCTGATTGTAGGCTCAAGCGTGCGCGCACTCATCGCGCTGGGTGCTCCGTTCGCCTCAACGCCAGCAGAAACTCCGGCCATGCCAAGTAAAATAACATCGGTGCGTCTCACAGAACTGTTTCCCACGTGGAAGATGCCAAGTCATGCTAAACTGATCACGCGAGCACGAAAAGAACCACCAGCAACGAATATGGAACTTCCCCCAAGCTGGCATGCCGATGGCTTATGGATAGCGCCACTGCCTGTGAAATGTGGCGGCGCCTATCAAAGAAAAAAACGATAATGTCTGTAGAATGCACAAGGCGTTGCTGGACAACTCCATGAGCTTGCAGTCGTTTCTGTTTCTTCTTTCCTCTTTTTTTTTTTTTGTCCGCCTACCCTTCCCGAAGGCGCTGAGGCGTGCTCCCTAAAGGGCAGCAGGAAACACCCCGTTCCTCTCTCTCTTTTTTAAGTGTCCTTCAACTTGGAGATGGTAATATGAAGTAACTAAGGTAATAATAGGTAATAGGTGAAGCAAGACGGTGATACATGCTACTATATTGAATGAAGAGCGAATGAAAACCGCGCAATGATGTGGTTGTGCATTCCAAAGAGGCGCACGCAACGCAGCGTTTGTTTTATACACATTGATCGTTACGTTTCGAAGCCAATTCGTAGCCCCGACACGCGTTGCGTTGCATTTATATTTGATATCGACCACGCCATAATACGCCGGCCTTCACCGTCGCACTAAAATTGGTGCAGAATTTCCCTTAACAGCTTCGCTGTAAAACGCCGGCTCCACCGAAGTGCCACAGAGTGCAGTCAGTTTCTGTCAAGCGCACTTTAAGGCCACGCCGCACCAGGCGTTCCCGTCAGTTGTCCTGGAATGCCAACGACGAAACCGTGAGAACAATCGGGCCACTCCACGGTATTGCCAGGGCAATTCAAAGCGCGGCGTTTTCGTGCGCGCCGCGTTGTGCCGCCCCTTGTGGCTTTTCGATCGTTTGTAGATACTTCCCGCCACCTGCCCCCGAAATGGAAAAGCCATTAACGCGTCACGAAAGTGCGGCACTGAACTGCACCTCTTCGGCGATTTGAGCCTTTTTTTCTTCCCACCAAAGCAAGCTTCAAACGAGCGACCTTCGAGTCCATGCGTGCGTGACTTTGCGGCCGTTCTTATCTGCCCACTCTATGTAGTCTGCTCGTCAGGCCGCGAAGATTGACGTAAAAAGTGGCGTTTCCCTACGTTATCCACAGACGCACTTTCCCACAGCTTTTTTCTTTTTCCTTCTTGCTCGACTTCTTTATTTTGTAAACTCTGTGACAAGGAGCGAGTCTGTAGTGACGCCGTGGGCGAGGAATTAGACGGCATGTACAGAAACAAGGAAAACATAAACAGCGGAAAGTGTGTGGGTCCAGCGATAGCGTGCAAATGCTCACGTAGATGCAGCGAAGCACGAACACTCACTTTCGTCAGAGCCGTCGGGACAGTCCTCCCAGCCATCTCGCACGCGCCGCTCCGGAATGCAGAAGTAGTTGCTGAGACACCGAAACTCTCCCCGGTGGCAAGCTGTGGGTGGAAAAGAAGAGAACATGATCAGTTTCGATGTGATACGCGTACGTACTAAGAAAGGCACACAGACACACACACAAAAAAAAGAATAAGCCAAACAGATGAAAGGAGGAATTCCGCGCGAACTTCTGCTTTCCTAGCAGACGAAGAGCTTTTAAAAAAGCGCATCAGGCGTCCTGATGCAACAAATTATACTTTGTATTACAAAAACTATCCAATGCGCCACCGTAACCTCCTGCTCAAAAATCTTTGCCACTCCGAAAAGCCCAAAAAGCGCGCGAGCCCATTTTATTTGCTCGATAAAGAAAAGAAAAAGCGACGGGAGAAGATTGTTTTACGAACCGCCGTGGGTTAAACAGCGAGTTCCTGACCAAAGAGCTCGCTATAGAAGTGCAAACAGTGGCTTGCAGTAAAGTGTTTTAAACGACCGAAAGCAAGCGAGAAGAAGGCAACGCTAGTGTAGGCGCAGTTTCGAAACCTTGTTCAGGCGCCTTAGCCGAATACGCCGAACACTTGGCCCCCATTCGAGCCTATCAATAACTACAGCGCATTCCACTGCACGCTCCGGCCTCAGCTAAAGCGGCGTTTGCTCTCGCAGGGTTTTTTTTTTTTTCGTGCTGACGAAAATCACATCAGCTCCCCCCCTACGTGGGTCGCCGCAAGGCACAAACCTTTGCAGCCCGTTCCGCGAACAGGGTTACGTGTGCAAAGTAAATTTGAGCACGTGCTAGTCCCCCCCTCCCCTTCACCGAGAAGAGCGAAAAGAGCTATCGCTCTCTTCACAGCGCGTCGAAAGGAGCAATTAAAGAAAACCCGCTCGTGGGCACGCCCTCATGGGAGAAACGCCATTTGCTGCGCTCCGCAGTGGCAAGGCCCCGTATTTTCTATTCTAATTTTCGGAGCCGAGCCACGTTTATCCAGCTGTCAGGCACAGCGAATACTTCTTGCAGTGCTGCTCGTGTGTTCTCGCGTGTGCGTACACGCTGAGATTTTACGTAGTGTACACCGGCGCCGTGAAAATAGCCTCGAGAAGCGGGTCGTTGCACCGCTGCCGTGCAGTCCGCCTTTTTTTTGCCTCGGGCCAGCGCGATGTTCACGAAAAGCGATCTCATTTGTGGGGGAACTCCTCCGCACCACTTATCCCCTTTACGCGTTGGAACGCTTTCGTCGCGCTGTAGCCAGCCTTCTAAGCGCTCTCCAAGCTCCAACCTTGCTTCGCTCAACGCTTTTACGGACGCTGCGCAGGCGATGAGAGAGTGCCGCGAAAGTTAAGTCACTCCCGGGAGCATGCAAGTACGACGGCGTTCCGAACGGCCGATCTGGCTGTCGGCACTTTTTTTCGCCTCGTCGTCTATATAGTTCACGTCGGCTGGTTTTGCCTCTGGCAAAGCCGGCGTAATATTCGGTTGCGTTGCTCATGCATAATGCGACCGTGTAGTTCTCGCGAACAGCAGGCAGACGGAGAAACAATCCGTAATAGCATTGCGTTCGACGACGCGAAACTGCAGCCTCCCTTCAAGAGGACGTGCTGATGCGAAACTACGGTCAGCATAAACTATGCCCCGAGCACCGAAACAAGAGCAAAGGCTATTTCGCGAGCATAAATGAGCTTTGCAGGTAAGCTGCAACTCTACATGGGATGAGAGAAATGGGCTCTGTAATGAAAAACCGTGGAAGTTGGCTTGGCGGCCCGTATATACGTGTACATAGCTTGCTACTGCAGATTACTGCGACTATAAATAAAATATTGCGCGCACTCCTGTTAAGCTCAGCATGCGTTGTGCGCAAGGTCTCAGTTCGGCTCCCGCCTGTGGCATGTTGGCTTTTCGTCCCACTTTCATTTTCCCTGTTCCTTCTTACTTCCAGCTTTCACTTTCCTTTGGCTTCGTTTTCGGTTATTCTGCTCATGCGCCTGTAACTAAAAAAAATAAATCGAGCCCCTCACATCCACTTATCCTTTTGGCTCACACGTCACAAAGACATATACGACAGCAAGTAACAAACGCAAAGCAAAGCCAGACAGAACGTACAAAATTAAAATCTCTCGTTGAGACCAACCATGTCCAGGTGATGAGCCATCCACATGCTGATATACGCATGCCTCACGTATTAATTTTACGATGAAAAAAAAATTGCATTTTGAAACACTCTACTCAAGTGCTGGGGGCGACAGCAAGGAAATTATTCAAAAACTGTTGTTGCCCGAGGCTATTCCTTCCTTCTCGTCGACACTGCACGTTGGGTCGCACACGAGTCGGTCAGCACCTCCGATACCATGAAAATACAAGGCCAGAAAACTCGGTGCAGACATCATATCACTCCAGCAATCCGCAGTTTCCACTGCACAAAACTTTGACCAGCGCAATTAGTTGACATCGATAAAGAAGTTTCACTGGTCAAATGTTAAAAGAGGGCGCCGGGGGCAACAGTTCTGCGCACATTTTTATCATCTTCTTGAGAAATTGCGCCGGCGAACATGTCCTCGTTTCTCGAAGCGAGAGATTTCCCAGTGGCCGCTTTCACCTACATACAGCGGCGCAGCGGAAGGAAGATTACGAAGCGCTGAATGACACGAAGCGTTAAATTAGGGCGTTTAAGCCTGAGCTCAGTTCTTTCCTTTTCGTAGCTGCAAGAACGCCCTATTTAATGGCAGCTATTCCAACTGCCAGAGCAAGGTGAATGGTGAAGTACGTATAGCGGCTGAAACTGAGTGATAATGACGTCGTTTAGGCTTTGGCGAATACAAATTTCTGAGTGGAAAGAAAGTGAGGGTCAATACTAGTTTCGTTATTCGAATACTTCTCAGAATAATAGGGGAGCGTGCAACAATACCGGCATGGTGGCGGTAAATAAACAGCGCGGCTTTCTCGATTTCTGCACGACACAGAATGTGCTTAGTGTCTCAATTGGCGTGCTTCGGATGATGGCTGTAAATGAGGATACTGAGCAATAGTTGTTCAAGGCGGTTGTTGATGTGTGTACCTAAACTATGACTAATAGCGATGAAAGATGTGGTATTTCGCATTTTTCGTACTCGTGTCGTGATCATGTTTTTAAACATCACACGGTGCACAGACACTTCTCTGATTTGCATTTCGTGCACGAATTGCATTCTAGTCGTTTGTAGGTCGGTGAATAGACTTTTTCTTAAGCTTTTCTTTCTTTTTTTAATTCTGTTCTCAGTACGTCGGCTGGTTTTGGTAACATTTTATTATGTTACAACCACTTTTCCTTTCGTTTCTCGCGTTTGTTATTTCAGGACGGCGGGCGCATTCAGTGGCTGAACATACCACCTTGCGCAGGTAATAACTAAATATCTAATGGCTTTTGCGAAGTCAGCCCTTTTTATGCAACTAGCTTGACGAACTAGTAAACTTACCTTAGCTTACCGCTACAAGTTGCACGTTGGTCAGACCATAGTAACATATGTGGCAGTGAGTTACCGAAGTTATAATAATAGGTACCTAACTTTTTTTCAAAGAGTCAAGCACTAAACATTTGCTTCTCTCGCATGCAAACAACTAAACGAAATTCAAGATAAAGTGCCTGCTACTTTGTCTCGACACAGCAATTTTCATCACGTTGCACGCATCACATTGTGTCTCCCCACAACCCCGTACGATAACTTACAAGAGCGTACACTATGTTGTAATATAATAATAATAATAATATTTGGGGTTTTACGTGCCAAAACCACTTTCTGATTATGAGGCACGCCGTAGTGGAGGACTCCGGAAATTTCGACCACCTGGGGTTCTTTAACGTGCACCTAAATCTAAGCACACGGGTGTTTTCGCATTTCGCCCCCATCGAAATGCGGCCGCCGTGGCCGGGATTCGATCCCGCGACCTCGTGCTCAGCAGCCCAACACCATAGCCACTGAGCAACCACGGCGGGTACTATGTTGTATGCTAAATAGGTTCGTTATGTTGTGATTACACAGTCAAACTGGCATAATGAACGTGCATTGCTTAACAGTTTAAATCTCTGCAGTACGTTACGACAAATTGTCTTACTTTGCCACCTAATCGACCTGCATACACCATACTTTTCATCTAAATCAGGGTTGTGGCCATCTAAATCGGGAATCGCAAGCAATGCATCCCCCCCCTTTCTTTTCGTTATTTTTATTTTATATTATTTTCCTTTTTACAATATGACTGCATAACATGTTATTGTACTGTGCTTTAGTGAAGCGAACTCTACATTCCCCTGCGCTGCTTGCGCAAACACTTTGCGTGGTGATATATCCATCATCCTTAGGCACAAATCTAACAGCTCTCCTACAGTACCCCATCAGTATAAATATAAAGTGAAGGTAAGTGCCTACGTGGCAGCTGCAGCCTATAGTTTGACAGGGGCGATTTATCCTCCCCAGTCACTTCTAGAGAAACTCCTGGACAAACTTACTCGAACGCACATCGACGTCGATGACGCCAGTTAAGCTGGTCGATAAAGAATCGCGCTAACAGCGCTGACGGCATTGCATGTATGTTGTTACCGCCGTTACAGCAACGCGCAGACACACCCTGTCGAGTTGTTACGTGTCGCATTCCGAGCGATTCCAACGCGTGCCCTATGTAGGGCGCGCCGTGTGGCCACCCGTCGAGATCAAATAAGGTTTGATCGAGAAACGCGGCAGCGCGGAGAGCAAAAAAGAAAGAAAGAGAGAAAAGAACGAGAGACACGCCCAAGCACGAAACGCTTCTTATCTTGGACTGTTTTCATCCGGTTTACCACGCGAACGAGCCAGCAGTCGCCGTCCCAGAAATACACTTAATCAGGCACTGCAAAGGAATGCCGCTTTCGAATCACCGTTCGCCTCTCGTCTGCGTTCTCTGCAGCCAGCCGCCCTTCTTTTTTTTTTTTCGCATCTCTCCTTGCCCTCTTTTCTCTCTATCTGCCCACGAGTAGCAAAAGCAAAAAGCAGTCCAGAAGCAGTTAAGGCATTAACTCCTGCACAGAGAAGTAAGTAATTGCGACGCTCGGCCGCACGGCCAGCCCCGAGTTTTCCAGCCGCGACGTGCGCCCTTCAAGAGCGTCGGGGATTTCTCCGCAAGACTCGGGAAAACAAGAGAGCGAACGGAGGGTATACAGCACATGCTCGAGCTTGGTACGGCAGCTCCCACGCCCCAGTTCCGCCCGTGGCTTCCGCGCACTTCGTGCAGCGAGCACTTTTTTTTTTACGTGCGCGAGCTGTAATCACGGCGGCGACAAAGCGGTCTCCTCCCCGTACGGTGACTTGACTTACGGCTCTTGTTTCAGACTTTCCTGCTAGCCGGCCAACGCCTCGCTTGCGGCGCGGTGATTCCGAACCGGCTCGCAAACCGGAGAAGCCTGGCATAGTGGGAACCATGTATTTCAGATGGCCGTTCACTGCCATTGTCACCGTTGGCATCAGCCTAATCAATTGGGCTGATAATTAAGCCGGCCGCGAGACAAAGGCATTCCCGCCATAGATGTATCTCGAGCAGGCACCAATGTACTGTAACCACCAATTTTCTTATCTCATCCCACCGTGTAATCTCCCGCCTTCCTTGACACGATTACCCTTTCTCGCATGCCTTCTTTTACTCCTAAACTCATGGTCATCTATCCAATACGCATTGCATCGGCAAGTTTGCTTTTCGATATTATCCGTCAAACTACGTCATTGTTACGGAAGCTTCCTTGATAAGGCGCGAAATTTGCAACGACAACGAGCGGGCAACCACCTAATAGGCGTCGCCCTAGCAGTGGTTTCGAAGCTTTGTGGCATCTGTAGTGGTTTGGCCGCAAGAGTGACTACCGTCCCAACCGCTTCGGCCAATCGCAGCTGACGGTCACCATTTGTACTGTCATCCTGTCACATATTCCTGCTCTTCTTTTCTTTCCTTTTGAGTATAAAGGTGATTCGTCTTTCATCGGCGACAGTATAAGCATGGTATTTGGGTTTCTAGATCTGAAGATTCTGCAAGTGTGGGATCCGTGCATTGTTTTTGAAGAGCGCTTCAGACATTTAGTTTAAACATTGCTGTTGCAACTTGTATGGTCTTATGTGTCTGCGTGGAACACACCCTTATCGGGATGCTTCCTTGATGACTACGCCTATTTTCCTCTAAAAAGGCTGAATCACCGTGCGTTGGGTCCGTGCGTTGTTCTTCAGTTGGCCAAGTTTTACCCTGAAACCAATTACTCTGTTCAAAAACCGTAAAATGGTTTCTGGGCAAGTGTATTGCTCTTTTTTCGGTTCAAGATGAATGTGCCCGAAAGCGAGTCGGTCTATACACACCGGAGCACAACTGCTGCCCGAGACGCATGCCCACAAGTTCAGAAGTAAAACTATACGCTCTGTTCAACTCATTGAGTGCAGGCCTACGCCAGAGGAATGTGCTATTAAAGAGCGTTTTCGCGCACTCAGACAAGCTCAGCATTTTCCTTGACATATACTAGTCATTTTTGAAAGAATGGCTACTCTCATGTCAGCAGGCTTGTAAATTGTATGCGTGTTTTTCGTTCGTTTGCTTGTTTCGCTTTGGTTTCTTTGTGACCCACTTCTTGTAAATACGCAGCACTCAGGCCTATGTCAGTTGTGTACATGAATACAGGCAGTTGAGCAAAAAAGATGCTTCGCTGTCACCTCAACCCTATAAATACGCCCTTTTCATGTGCAGAAAGCACTTGGACTCATGTCGTGCCCCCGCACACAGAGATTTGCTCTTAAGGCCCTGCGGGATTTTCTCGTGAATGTTGGGCTGGGTGAGTTCTCTGTGAAGAGTAATGTATGCGTTCTTTACCATATAAGCAATTTTTCCCGAGCTTTTTTTTTTCAGGCTTTCGAACGCAACATCAGTTACATTATCATCTGACATCGTGGACATATGGCTTGCCCGCCTCAGAGCGAACGGGTAGCCGTTTCTAACCCGTTTGCCCCCTTGTCGGGAAGCGAACGGTGTTGTAGACTTTCGCTACGCTTCAGTAACGTCGGCAGCAAAGTTTGGGCGTCATCTCAGAGGTCTTCTTGAGACTGATTCCCGATATCCAGGATTGAAGACCTAAAGCTGTTGTCACACACAGGGCGCTCACGAGGTCACGGTAACAAAATGGTGGCGCCATGCGCCATCGCTACGGCAAAACATGGCAAAACAAGCCACGTGGTCACAGATGGAGGTGACGCCACCGTTGCATTGCAGAGGAATCGTCACCTCTCGAGCCGTGTCGCTGCCTGCGACAAGCACTTGGCATCACCTTGGGTTGGCGTTGCTGCAGGCGGCAAACACCAGCATACGAGTATATGTTCTCCCCGCTCGTGCATCAACGCTCGGACGCGTCGAATTGGTTCCGCGCCAGAAGCGGATTTTCTCGAGCTCTCCCGCAGAATTCCGTTTCCCGGAAACTAAATCATCGCCCGACATGGCTCAACACAGGAAAGCCCAGATGTATACCGAGTCGGCGTACGCAGATGCGCCGGGTCACTCGTTCTGTTCTCTACTGAATCACGCAAAGAGACAATGAACGTATACCCCACCGCAACCAATATACGCGGTATGGTAAATATAAGCGCTTCAATCCTTAATAAACCAGATTGTTGACTTCTTCCCCTCATTTCCCGTTTTCGTTCTCGGACCTTATTCATCACGTGAGGGAAAAAGGCCATGCTGTCTCTATTCGATGGGTACCAGGCCATTGCGGTATCATTGGAAATGATGACGCAAGTAATGCAGTTCGAACGTCAAACCGAAATGACCACTGCGTCCCCGTTCCTCTCTCAAGGACAGACGCTGTGAGATAGCTTCGCATTCTAGCACGCACACTCTCGTTAGCCGAGTGGAATACCGCACATGCAAGGTGCAGCGGACTGCACAGACCCTTCGCTGCACCTCGGACCTCCGGCCGGAATGCATCGACACGAAGCGTCTCTTCTGTGTCGGTTGTGGTTGGGAGTTGCCTACACGAAAGCTTCAGATTGAGCAGATAATATCATAACGCTGTCCCCACCGATCACCTGTTCAGAAGGCAGTTCAGAAGGCAGGCACTTTTGTGCTTTCTGAGAACGTCTACCTTGTGCTAGCGCCTTTGACTCTGTAGCGCTGTCCCTGCACGGCTCTCTACCCCCCTTTATCTCTCTCCCTTCCTTCTATTCCTCTTCTCCCTTCACCAGCATAGGGCTGCCGGTCTGACCATTCCAGGCTTGCGGCATGGGGAGTGACGTCGCTAGCCTTTCGTATATAAGATAACCAGCCTGGCAATTGATGTCATTGTTGTCGTAGCACCGCTATGGGTAGGCATCGTATAGTTAGGACTCCCGAGGAGCAGCGTGAATACGATGAGTGGCGAATGGGGAAAAACACGGCAATACGGCCAGCGGTGACGTGCTGCCTCTGGTCGTATTGCCATGGAATTCCAGCACAGGGGAAGTCCACAGGTCCACATTCTCCTGTAGCTGAATAATTTGCCGGAAGATGGATTGCGCAATAAAGCTTTGCATGTACACCTCAGCAGCTGTAGTGGTGGTTTTCAACAGTGAACATCCACTTTCGCACGGCCGGGATGGTGAGTCATATTTTTGTAAGTATGCACTGATGTACATTCTTCGTGATACATAGTGCTTGTGAATTGTTCCGATATTGTTTTCTTATTTTATTAACTTTAGTATTTTTCATGTTTGGTTTCTTGGCTAAGATCTTCGGAAAGTAGTCTTTGCAGTGGCGGAATCAACCATCACAGCTAATAAAGATCATCACAACCGGCCCAGGTACACGCACTCATAGAGAGGCAGACAGATTATCTAGACTTTGTCCAGTTTACTAGCCTACATATGGCAAGGGGTAGGTGGAAGTGAAAGAGAGAGAGAGAAAAGAATTGATATTGTCATGGAACAGTATTGACCACGAGCACTGCACAAGGCGCAGCGTATGTTCAGCCGGTCTAGGCTGAAAGACAGGATGCTCACAGTCTCTCCTAGCTGCATGGAGGCAAAGCAAGCAGGACGTCTGTTAGCTATATATTGCGTGGAATTTCTTGGACATGTTATTCGGACCACAACTCCATTACTGAAATGGGCCTGGTACGTTTATAGTTAAAATAAGTATCTCCGAGATGAGGCTAGACTCGTCAACGGAAATGTCCCCTACCTGTCAGTTATAACAGCAGAATACAACTATCCAACATGGCGCTTACCTGTAAAGAGAGAGAAAGAGAAACAAGGAAAGGCAGGGGGATCAACTAGGCGGACGTCTTATGGGCTACTCTTCACAGGGAAAGGAGTATGAGGATTTGAAAGTGAGAAGGGGGAAGGCAAAGGGAGAGAGAGAGTTCATGGGCGCAGTATAGTAGAGTCACAGGGTGTCATGAGATAGATTCCTTCACGTGGTTGAACGTTTCGAAGCAAAATTGGCGCTATCTGAGAGGCGCCGTAGTGCAGGGCTCTGGATTCATTGTGACCACGTGAGGCTCTCAACGAGAACGTATAAAATAACTACACGAGCGTTTTCTGCATTTCGCCGACACCGAAATGCAGCCGCCACGGTCGGGAATCGAGCTCGCGACCTCGAGCTCGGCAGCACGGCGGGAAGGACGTCGTAAGTGTGTTTTGTGGTCCGTTGCTATTAGGAAAGTCCTTTAAATGCACGAAACTTTCTGGGATAGCGATTGGTGAGGACATGCCCCTGTACCGTCCCGTTGGAGCCTCTTAATTCAGGTGGACGAATGTTCACTAATAAACATCAGTTCAATACAAAAGAAGAGAATGGAACAAATCGAAGAACATGAAATCTAGATGTTTACAATTTTCATTTACTGCAATTTACTTATGCAATTTACTGGCAGCAGGTTCTCGGAACATGTCGCTTGCTCCAGTCGGTGTTCGATACAATAAACGTAAACGCGTGGATTACAGGCGCAAGCAAGCCTTTCAGTTTGTTGAATGTTGCGTGTGAGCACAAATAAAGCAACGTTGCTTACAACAATAATAGTCATTTAGCTGTGTGAATCTTAAGCTACAGGCATGTTTCAAACAAGCGCGCACGGGAAAACAAATCCAAATGCTATCAATGTGGCCTAATGCAAGCAAGAGGTAAGCATCTCAACAATCCTTCTCGTGTTTTCTTCCTCGTGTGTAAGTGTTTCCTCCCTATCGATACACCTTCAATTAAAGTGTCATTATATACCTCATTTCCGGCTTCCGAGTCCTTATGTAAGGCTTCAAGATGGTTCGCGAAAGCGTGTTTACCAGAATCCCTTTCTAAATTGTTTCGAAGCAAAGGCCAGCAGTTGATACCTTCGCAGCGCAAGGTTATGCGTAGCGACGAACGATTAGGATGTCCACAGGGTTCAGGCCAATCGAATGAGCGGTGCATTCAAGTTACATCGTTAGCGATACCTACAGGGACCGCCAGTTGTTTGAAGAGGTCGGACTGTCCGGCGCTAGCCTTCTTCTGTACTTCCGCCTGGTGGAACACATTAGGTCGCTCAGCGGTGGTGCGGGCACAGTACCTCCCGCCATGTTATGCCCGGCGCTCAACGCAAGGACGGCTATTATCAAGGTTACTATCCTTTCCGACACGCCTAGTCGATATTGCTAACATATAAGTTCCTCCTTCGCACCAGGAACCTTTTCCTCTATTGTATCAAACCTGGTGACCTCAACGAAGAAAAAAGATCCGATTAAACGACTCTCGCTGTTCTCAGGAAACGTTAACAAAATTACATTGCCCGAGGTCGCGAGCAGTTGGCGTTGATTTAACGGCGCATTCCGCCATCACGAGTGTCGCCTCTTCGTGTCACAAACGTGACGACGTCGAGAATCGGCATCGCGAGTCATACTTGGAACGCCCCGTTACAAGCTCGTTGATCAGTCGTGATGATGATATACATGCAACGACCTATTGTAAATGGCGTAGGACACTCGCGAATGCTTAGTCCTTGTTAGGACCTTGAAGTTATTTCTGACTCCACGCCAGCTTTGCAGGTGGTTATCATCGCAGTATGTAGAGGTAGACAGCGCTGCATCAAGAACTGCGGTGACTCTCGGAGTTGGACCGGTGTCTAACTGTCGCTGAGACGCAGCGGCAAACAGACCCTTGTTTACTTGCGAACTGACCTGCACGTGGGGTCGCCAAGCTGCGTTCGTACACGTTAGGCTGAGATTTTGCTCTCACTATGCGTACAGTTAATTTTAATGGTTTATCCTAATACTAATATCTGGTTAACCTCCCTGAATTTCCTCATCTCTCTCTCTCTCTCGCTCGCTCTCTCTCTTAATGGTTTATAACTTATGTCTTAATCTTATCGTATAATGTCAGTACCCTAAGATGATAAGACAATAAAAGAAGTGTTAACTCCCGTTTCAGGATTCGGCGAAAATAATAAGTACACAAAAAAATGAACCAGAAGCAACCCTTCAGACGCAAGGACAGTAGTGCCCGACTGCCTTTCTTCAGCTAGGCTGATTGCGATGAAGGCATTATTGAATATGCGATCGAATCAGCGAACAATACCTTAAATCCACGAAGAGCGCGTACACTCGACAGTGCATCGGCACGTACAGAATATGCGGATCACGAACAGAAGTGAAAAACGTAAGGAAGCAGGCAGCGTGCACATTACTGCGGCTGAGGTGGCACGTCCATTCATCACTTTTAAGCGCATTAGGGAGAAGAATGCCATTAGAGAGCTGGCGTTCGACGGGGTCCTGTAGAGATAAGCGACCGACCCAATTCCACAGCGTTCAGCGTTTATCCTTCAACGACGCGCCGCATGTACTCCCCACTTAGCGTCGATTTTTCTCTCCCCAGTCCTCTCGCCTGGAACATTCGTCATATCAGGCCCATTTTCGTGGCCCATCCGTCAGGCAGGGCCTCGCAAGATAAAACATAATGCGATGCGGGGTAAGGCGGGTGCATCTTGCGAGTCTGTCGGAGAGTGAATCTCGCAGACCAAATCGCTGCTGGGCCCCTGACTGGTCCACTTTCTTGTCTCAAGTTAACAACGGGTCGCTCTTCGCTACTCAAGACACTCGCGGGTGTATAGTCCCGCTGTAGGCAAGACTCCCCTGCGCCCGCTGTGCCGCTGTATGTTGTCAAGGTACCACATGTCCAGATTTGCTGGTGACATCTAACGAAAAAAAGAAAAAGACTGTCCTTCCACATGCGCGCCTGTCCGATGTTTCTGGTCGGTTATCATAAGCCCAAGGTCTCTCGTTGCATTTCCTTTCTGAAGTTCATGTTGACGCGCCGATATTTGACTTTCTTTTAGAGAGAGAGAGCAAATGATAAATGAAAGGTAGAGAGGTTAACCAGGACTGAACCCGGTAGGCTACCCTACACTGGGGAAGGAGAAAATGGGACGGAAAGATTAAAAAAAGAAGAGAAGGTCCACTGGGAATATCATTCGGCCACTCAGTTCAGATCACAGACGCTGACTCAATCCGGTAGCCTTAAAATATCCCAGCAGCGCTTTTGTGGCCTTCTGTAGCTGCGATATGCGAGGCCATGGTCCCAAGATCTTGTTCAACGTGAACGGATTTCTAGCTAGCTGATTCAGAGCTGTGCAAAGTACAATCTTTTCTCCTTCCTCATTGATGTTAAACATGGAATGAGTGCTACCTTCTTTCTTGTGGGCAACTGCTTGGTGTAAGATCTATGAGCACCCGCTTGTATACTTACATTTCGTATGGACCTGATGGCGGCTGTAAAAAAAAGTTTGCTTACTCCAGTTGCGCTGCTTTACTAAAGCTGAAAAGCCAACGAAAAAAAAAGACGCCCTCCGTCAAATGTGGAGAGAGAGAGAAAACATTTAAAGTGGAAAAGCATTCAAATAAACGCACCTTAACATCGTAAAAAAATAAATGAGTGCAAAGAAAAAAAGTGAAGCTTAAGAGTGCACCCAAGCTTGACGACTATAATA